>NW_024609792.1:265000-280000 GCF_018296145.1 Oncorhynchus tshawytscha
AGAGAGGAGAGAGACAGAGGGAGAGAGAGAGGGAGAGAGAGGAGAGAGAGAGGAGGTGAGAGAGAGAGACAGAGAGAGGAGGAGAGAGGAGGAGAGAGAGAGACAGAGAGAGGAGGAGAGAGAGGAGAGAGAGAGAGAGTTCTCAAGTCCACCTTCAATGATTAACCGGTAGGTGACAAGATCAAGTGGACTCAGTGACCCTGACAGACGAGATGTCAGCTGGTCTCTGTGGGAACTACGTCTGGAAAAAAGACAGGCACATCGTACCGTCCTCTGATCTCACAAGTCAAGCTTGACAGATAGACAGAGAGGTCATCGCGGGCAGGCAGGCTGACGGGCCCTTCCAGACAGCGTGTGTGGCACCGACGGGGCTGGCTGAAGACACGTCCATGGGGCAGAACACGGCCCGCTCCACTCACATCCTCGCTGCTGCCAGAACACACGGCACGGCCTGCTCCACTCACAGCCTCACTGCTGCCAGAACACGGCCCGGCCCGCTCCACTCACATCCTCGCTGCTGCCAGAACACACGGCACGGCCTGCTCCACTCACAGCCTCACTGCTGCCAGAACACGGCCCGGCCCGCTCCACTCACATCCTCGCTGCTGCCAAGACCTTCCCTTCATTTAGGACCATCCATTAGACAATAACACACTAAAATACAGCTGCTCTCTCTCTCTCTGTGTGTGTGTGTGTGTGTGTGTGTGTGTGTGTGTGTGTGTGTGTGTGTGTGTGTGTGTGTGAGAGAGTGAGTGAGTGAGAGAGAGAGAGAGAGAGGAGAGACAGAGAGACTACAGGGAAGCTACAGATCATTATGTTCTGGTAGGTCAGAGACTACTGATCATTATGTTCTGGTAGGTCAGAGACTACAGATCATTATGTTCTGGTAGGTCAGAGACTACAGATCATTATGTTCTGGTAGGTCAGAGACTACAGGGCAGCTACAGATCATTATGTTCTGGTACGTCAGAGACTACTGATCATTATGTTCTGGTAGGTCAGAGACTACAGGAAGCTACAGATCATTATGTTCTGGTAGGTCAGAGACTACAGATCATTATGTTCTGGTAGGTCAGAGACTACAGGGAAGCTACAGATCATTATGTTCTGGTAGGTCAGAGACTACAGGAAGCTACAGATCATTATGTTCTGGTAGGTCAGAGACTACAGGAAGCTACAGACCATTATGTTCTGGTAGGTCAGAAACTACAGGGAAGCTACAGACCATTATGTTCTGGTAGGTCAGAGACTACTGATCATTATGTTCTGGTAGGTCAGAGACTACAGGGCAGCTACAGATCATTATGTTCTGGTAGGTCAGAGACTACAGATCATTATGTTCTGGTAGGTCAGAGACTACTGATCATTATGTTCTGGTAGGTCAGAGACTACAGGGAAGCTACAGATCATTATGTTCTGGTACGTCAGAGACTACTGATCATTATGTTCTGGTAGGTCAGAGACTACAGAGAAGCTACAGATCATTATGTTCTGGTAGGTCAGAGACTACAGATCATTATGTTCCAGGTCAGAGACTACAGGGAAGCTACAGATCATTATGTTCTGGTAGGTCAGAGACTACAGGAAGCTACAGATCATTATGTTCTGGTAGGTCAGAGACTACAGATCATTATGTTCTGGTAGGTCAGAGACTACTGATCATTATGTTCTGGTAGGTCAGAGACTACAGGGAAGCTACAGATCATTAATGACAGTCTTGTCGAGGACAAAACAGATCGGGACTAAAATGCTTTGTGTGAGACACCAGCAGCACAATGGAAACAGATGACTCATCCCAAATAGATGTTTTATTGTGTCTCTTTGAACAACACACAGGTTGTATTATACAAACAAAAGCATTTCCTGTTTAAAGAATCTCTGTTTTCCCAGAATGACAAAAATGAAGGCAGAATCCTTAAACATACAGCTGCCGTTATGGTGTTTTGTGTTGTGTGGCCACTGGGTAGACTTTTATTAACAGCAGAGAACACAGGACACTGATCAGGAAACAAGACAGTTCATTGGTGACTGCAGGGAGAAGCAGGAGTCCAACACATGCAGTACCAGAACCCAACACTAGAGGGCTCTGCAGCATGTAGAATAGAGCAGAACACAGCCTGACAAAACATTAGGAACACCTGCTCTTTCCATGACAAAGACTGACCAGGTGAAAACTACGATACTACGTGTGAAATCCAATTCAACCAGTGACGATGAAGGGGAGACAGGTTAAAATGCCTTTGAACACGGTATTTCATTTAATTTATTCACATTTTTATTTAACTAGGAAAGTCAGTTAAGAACAAATCCTTATTTTCAATCACAGCCTACCGGGGAACAGTGGGTTAACTGCCTTGTTCAGGGGAACAGTGGGTTAACTGCCTTGTTCAGGGGAACAGTGGGTTAAACTGCCTTGTTCAGGGGAACAGTGGGGTTATCTGCCTTGTTCAGGGGAACAGTGGGGTTAACTGCCTTGTTCAGGGGAACAGTGGGTTAACTGCCTTGTTCAGGGAACAGTGGGTTAACTGCCTTGTTCAGGGGAACAGTGGGTTAACTGCCTTGTTCAGGGAACAGTGGGGTTAACTGCCTTGTTCAGGGGACAGTGGGGTTAACTGCCTTGTTCAGGGGAACAGTGGGGTTAACTGCCTTGTTCAGGGGAACAGTGGGTTAACTGCCTTGTTCAGGGAACAGTGGGTTAACTGCCTTGTTCAGGGAACAGTGGGTTATCTGCCTTGTTCAGGGGAACAGTGGGTTAACTGCCTTGTTCAGGGGAACAGTGGGTTAACTGCCTTGTTCAGGGGAACAGTGGGTTAACTGCCTTATTCAGGGGAACAGTGTGTTAACTGCCTTGTTCAGGGGAACAGTGGGTTATCTGCCTTGTTCAGGGGAACAGTGGGTTAACTGCCTTGTTCAGGGGCAGAACGACACATTTTTACCTTGTCAGCTCGGGGATTCAATCTAGCAACATTTTGGTTACTGGCCCAACTCTCTAACCACTAGACTACCTGCCTCGGGTATGGTAGTAGGTGCCAGGCACACCGGTTTGAGTGTGTCAAGAACTGCAACGCTGCTGGGTTTTTAATGCTCAACAGTTTCCTGTGTGTATCAAGAATGGTCCACCACCCAAAGGACATCCAGCCAACTTGACACAACTGTGGGAAGCTTTGGAGTCGACATGGACCAGCATCTCTGTGGAACGCTTTCTACACCTTGTAGAGTCCATGGTGTTCCTAATGTTTTGTACAGTCAGTGTACAACTCCTCTCCTGTTGTCTCCTCTCCGGGCTGTAGATTGATGAGGAGGCAGTGCTCGGCCCACAGAGGAGAGACAGGAGCTGCTAAGTATCATGTCCTGGCCCCAGGTGACCCCTAGGTACCGTAGCAACCTCTCCCAGCAGGACCATAACAACCTGTATTACAGCACCATGTAACAGAGGCAACAGAGGATGAATCACCAGGAGCAGAGTGAGGACTCCACAAGACTCCTCCTCCTCTCAAACCACAAACAGATGAAGGACAATCCTCCTCTCCTCCTCCTCCTCTCAAACCACAAACAGATGAAGGACAAGCCTCCTCTCCTCCTCCTCCTCTCAAACCACAAACAGATGAAGGATAAGCCTCCTCCCCTCCTCCTCCTCTCAAACCACAAACAGATGAAGGACAAGCCTCCTCTCCTCTCCCCTCCCTCCTCCCTCCTCTCCCTTCCTTCCTTCTCCTCTCCTCTCCCTTCCTCTCTCCTCCTCCTCTCCTCTCCCTTCCTCTCTCCTCCTCCTCTCCTCTCCCTTCCTTCTCCTCTCCCCTCCTCTCTCCTCTCCCTCCTCCTCCTCTCCTCTCCCTCCTCCTCCTCTCCTCTCCCTTCCCCTCCTCATCTCCTCTCCCTCCTCCTCCTCTCCTCTCCCTCCTCCTCCCTCCTCTCCCTCCTCCTCCTCTCCCTTCCTCCTCCTCTCCCCTCCTCCTCTCTCCTCCCTCCTCCTCCTCCCCCCTCCTCTCCTCTCCTCCTCCTCTCCCTTCCTCCTCCTCTCCCCTCCTCATCTCCTCTCCCTTCCTCCTCCTCTCCCTCCCCCTCCTCTCCCTCCTCCTCCTCCTCTCCCTCCTCCTCCTCTCCCTCCTCCTCCTCCTCTCCCTCCTCCTCCTCTCCTCTCCCTCCTCTCCCTCCTCCTCCTCTCCCTCCCTCCTCCTCTCTCCCTTCCTCCTCCTCTCCCTCCTCCTCCTCTCCCTCCTCCTCTCCTCTCCCTCCTCCTCCTCTCCCTTCCTCCTCCTCTCCCTCCCCCTCCTCTCCCTCCTCCTCCTCTCCCCCCCCCTCCTCCTCCCCCCTCCTCCTCCTCTCCCTCTCCCTCCTCCCTCCTCCCCCTCCTCCTCTCCCTCTCCCTCCTCTCCCTCCTCCTCCTCTCCCTCCCCCTCCTCTCCCTTCCTCCTCCTCTCCCTCCTCCTCCTCTCCCTCCTCCTCTCCTCTCCCTCCTCCTCCTCTCCCTTCCTCCTCCTCTCCCTCCCCCTCCTCTCCCTCCTCCTCCTCTCCCTCCTCCTCCCCTCCTCCTCCTCCTCTCCCTCCTCCCTCTCCCTCCCTCCTCCTCCTCTCCCTTCCTCCTCCTCTCTCCCTCCTCCTCCTCTCCCTTCCTCCTCCTCTCCCTCCTCCTCCTCTCCCTCCTCCTCCTCCTCCCCTCCTCCTCCTCCCTCCTCCTCTCCCTCCACCTCCTCTCCCTCCTCCTCTCCCTCCTCTCCCTCCTCTCCCTCCTCCTCCTCTCCCTCCTCCTCTCCCTCCCCCTCCTCCTCTCCCTCCTCATCTCCCCTCCTCCACTACTATTTATAGCACTACATCATCAATAATAACGAGTATTGATTATGGGAATGGAATGCAACATATCCCTGATGTAGAGTCTCCCTGATGTAGAGTCTCCCTGATGTAGAGTCTCCCTGATGTAGAGTCTCCCTGATGTAGAGTCTCCCTGATGTAGAGTCTCCTTGATGTAGAGTCTCCCTGATGTAGAGTCTCCCTGATGTAGTCTCCCTGATGTAGAATCTCCCTGATGTAGAGTCTCCCTGATGTAGAGTCTCCCTGATGTAGTCTCCCTGATGTAGGCTGTTACTGTCTATTATCTATCATTTACCCCTACCTACAGTATACTGCTGTTACTGTCTATTATCTATCCTTTATCCCTACCTACAGTATACTGCTGTTACTGTCTATTATCTATCCTTTACCCCTACCTACAGTATACTGCTGTTACTGTCTATTATCTATCCTTTACCCCTACCTACAGTATACTGCTGTTACTGTCTATTATCTATCCTTTACCCCTACCTACAGTATACTGCTGTTACTGTCTATTATCTATCCTTTACCCCTACCTACAGTATACTGTTACTGTCTATTATCTATCCTTTACCCTACCTACAGTATACTGTTACTGTCTATTATCTATCCTTTACCCCTACCTACAGTATACTGTCTATTATCTATCCTTTACCCCTACCTACAGTATACTGCTGTTACTGTCTATTATCTATCCTTTACCCCTACCTACAGTATACTGTTACTGTCTATTATCTATCCTTTACCCCTACCTACAGTATACTGCTGCTACTGTCTATTATCTATCCTTTACCCTACCTACAGTATACTGTCTATTATCTATCCTTTACCCTACCTACAGTATACTGCTGTTACTGTCTATTATCTATCCTTTACCCCTACCTACATTATACTGCTGTTACTGTCTATTATCTATCCTTTACCCTACCTACAGTATACTGCTGTTACTGTCTATTATCTATCCTTTACCCCTACCTACAGTATACTGCTGTTACTGTCTATTATCTATCCTTTACCCCTACCTACAGTATACTGCTGTTACTGTCTATTATCTATCCTTTACCCCTACCTACAGTATACTGCTGTTACTGTCTATTATCTATCCTTTACCCCTACCTACAGTATACTGCTGTTACTGTCTATTATCTATCCTTTACCCCTACCTACAGTATACTGCTGTTACTGTCTATTATCTATCCTTTACCCCTACCTACAGTATACTGCTGTTACTGTCTATTATCTATCCTTTACCCCTACCTACAGTATACTGTCTATTATCTATCCTTTACCCCTACCTACAGTATACTGCTGTTACTGTCTATTATCTATCCTTTACCCCTACCTACAGTATACTGTCTATTATCTATCCTTTACCCCTACCTACAGTATACTGCTGTTACTGTCTATTATCTATCCTTTACCCCTACCTACAGTATACTGCTGTTACTGTCTATTATCTATCCTTTACCCCTACCTACAGTATACTGCTGTTACTGTCTATTATCTATCCTTTACCCCTACCTACAGTATACTGCTGTTACTGTCTATTATCTATCCTTTACCCTACCTACAGTATACTGCTGTTACTGTCTATTATCTATCCTTTACCCCTACCTACAGTATACTGCTGTTACAGTCTATTATCTATCCTTTACCCTACCTACAGTATACTGTTACTGTCTATTATCTATCCTTTACCCCTACCTACAGTATACTGCTGTTATTGTCTATTATCTATCCTTTACCCCTACCTACAGTATACTGCTGTTACTGTCTATTATCTATTCTTTACCCCTACCTACAGTATACTGCTGTTACTGTCTATTATCTATCCTTTACCCTACCTACAGTATACTGCTGTTACTGTCTATTATCTATCCTTTACCCTACCTACAGTATACTGCTGTTATTGTCTATTATCTATCCTTTACCCCTACCTACAGTATACTGCTGTTACTGTCTATTATCTATCCTTTACCCCTACCTACAGTATACTGCTGTTACTGTCTATTATCTATCCTTTACCCCTACCTACAGTATACTGCTGTTACTGTCTATTATCTATCCTTTACCCCTACCTACAGTATACTGCTGTTACTGTCTATTATCTATCCTTTACCCCTACCTACAGTATACTGCTGTTACTGTCTATTATCTATCCTTTACCCCTACCTACAGTATACTGCTGTTACTGTCTATTATCTATCCTTTACCCCTACCTACAGTATACTGCTGTTACTGTCTATTATCTATCCTTTACCCCTACCTACAGTATACTGCTGTTACTGTCTATTATCTATCCTTTACCCCTACCTACAGTATACTGCTGTTACTGTCTATTATCTATCCTTTACCCTACCTACAGTATACTGCTGTTACTGTCTATTATCTATCCTTTACCCTACCTACAGTATACTGCTGTTACTGTCTATTATCTATCCTTTACCCCTACCTACAGTATACTGCTGTTACTGTCTATTATCTATCCTTTACCCCTACCTACAGTATACTGCTGTTACTGTCTATTATCTATCCTTTACCCCTACCTACAGTATACTGCTGTTACTGTCTATTATCTATCCTTTACCCCTACCTACAGTATACTGCTGTTACTGTCTATTATCTATCCTTTACCCCTACCTACAGTATACTGCTGTTACTGTCTATTATCTATCCTTTACCCCTACCTACAGTATACTGCTGTTACTGTCTATTATCTATCCTTTACCCCTACCTACAGTATACTGTCTATTATCTATCCTTTACCCCTACCTACAGTATACTGCTGTTACTGTCTATTATCTATCCTTTACCCCTACCTACAGTATACTGCTGTTACTGTCTATTATCTATCCTTTACCCCTACCTACAGTATACTGTCTATTATCTATCCTTTACCCCTACCTACAGTATACTGCTGTTACTGTCTATTATCTATCCTTTACCCCTACCTACAGTATACTGCTGTTACTGTCTATTATCTATCCTTTACCCCTACCTACAGTATACTGCTGTTACTGTCTATTATCTATCCTTTACCCCTACCTACAGTATACTGCTGTTACTGTCTATTATCTATCCTTTACCCCTACCTACAGTATACTGCTGTTACTGTCTATTATCTATCCTTTACCCCTACCTACAGTATACTGCTGTTACTGTCTATTATCTATCCTTTACCCCTACCTACAGTATACTGCTGTTACTGTCTATTATCTATCCTTTACCCCTACCTACATGTACATAGCTACCTCAATTACCTCATACCCCTGCATATTGATTCAGTCCTGGTACCCAGTGTATATAGACTCAGTACTGGTACCCAGTGTATAGAGCCATGTTATCATTGACTCAGTCCTGGTACCCAGTGTATATAACCATGCTATCATTGACTCAGTACTGGTACCATGTGTATAGAGCCATGTTATCATTGACTCAGTACTGGTACCCAGTGTATATAACCATGCTATCATTGACTCAGTACTGGTACCTAGTGTATATGACCATGTTATCATTGATTCAGTCCTGGTACCCAGTGTATATAGACTCAGTACTGGTACCCAGTGTATAGAGCCATGTTATCATTGACTCAGTCCTGGTACCCAGTGTATATAACCATGCTATCATTGACTCAGTACTGGTACCATGTGTATAGAGCCATGTTATCATTGACTCAGTACTGGTACCCAGTGTATATAGACTCAGTCCTGGTACCCAGTGTATATAACCATGCTATCATTGACTCAGTACTGGTACCATGTGTATAGAGCCATGTTATCATTGACTCAGTACTGGTACCCAGTGTATATAGACTCAGTACTGGTACCCAGTGTATAGACCCATGTTATCATTGACTCAGTACTGGTACCCAGTGTATATAACCATGCTATCATTGACTCAGTACTGGTACCCAGTGTATATAACCATGCTATCATTGACTCAGTACTGGTACCCTCTTCACCTGTTGGCTGAGTCTGACATGTTACTATGACCTCTTCACCTGTTGTTGGTTTGCGTATGACATGTTACTATGACCTCTTCACCTGTTGGCTGAGTCTGACATGTTACTATGACCTCTTCACCTGTTGGTTGAGTATGACCTGAGTTGGGATGTGACCATCTCTTACCTGGCTGGTCTCTGGGGCAGGTCCCTCCACCATGTTTACCTGAGTTGGGATGTGACCATCTCTTACCTGGCTGGTCTCTGGGGCAGGTCCCTCCACCATGTTTACCTGAGTTGGGATGTGACCATCTCTTACCTGGCTGGTCTCTGGGGCAGGTCCCTCCACCATGTTGGCTCGGAACAGTAGCTGCAGCAGGTGGACCTGGGCCACACTGAGGAAGAACTGCAGACTGGATGTTACATTCACCTCCAGGGAGTGACCACACACCAGCACCTCCTGTTGGGACAGAGAAAGACAATATAAACACCATCACCTCCTGTTGGGACAGAGAAAGACAATATAAACACCATCACCTCCTGTTGGGACAGAGAGACAATATAAACACCATCACCTCCTGTTGGGACAGAGAAAGACAATATAAACACCAGCACCTCCTGTTGGGACAGAGAGACAATATAAACACCATCACCTCCTGTTGGGACAGAGAAAGACAATATAAACACCATCACCTCCTGTTGGGACAGAGAGAGACCACACACCAGCACCTCCTGTTGGGACAGAGAGAGACCACACACCAGCACCTCCTGTTGGGACAGAGAGACAATATAAACACCAGCACCTCCTGTTGGGACAGAGAGAGAGACCACACACCAGCACCTCCTGTTGGGACAGAGAGACAATATAAACACCAGCACCTCCTGTTGGGACATAGAGAGACCACACACCAGCACCTCCTGTTGGGACAGAGAGACAATATAAACACCAGCACCTCCTGTTGGGACAGAGAGAGACCACACACCAGCACCTCCTGTTGGGACAGAGAGACAATATAAACACCAGCACCTCCTGTTGGGACAGAGAGAGACCACACACCAGCACCTCCTGTTGGGACAGAGAGACAATATAAACACCAGCACCTCCTGTTGGGACAGAGAGAGAAACAATATAAACACCATCACTTCCTGTTGGGACAGAGAGACAATATAAACACCAGCACCTCCTGTTGGGCCAGAGAGAGACAATATAAACACCAGCACTTCCTGTTGGGACAGAGAGACAATATAAACACCATCACTTCCTGTTGGGACAGAGAGAGACAATATAAACACCATCACTTCCTGTTGGGTCAAAGAGAGACAATATAAACACCATCACCTCCTGTTGGGACAGAGAAAGACAATATAAACACCATCACCTCCTGTTGGGACAGAGAAAGACAATATAAACACCATCACCTCCTGTTGGGACAGAGAAAGACAATATAAACACCATCACCTCCTGTTGGGACAGAGAAAGACAATATAAACACCATCACCTCCTGTTGGGACAGAGAAAGACAATATAAACACCATCACCTCCTGTTGGGACAGAGAAAGACAATATAAACACCATCACCTCCTGTTGGGACAGAGAGAGAGACTATATAAACACCAGCACCTCCTGTTGTTCCAGAGAAACCCTGACCCTGACCAGAGAAACCCTGACCCTGACCAGAGAAACCTTGACCCTGACCCTAACCCTGACCAGAGAAACCCTGACCCTGACCTTGACCAGAGAAACCCTGACCCTGACCCTAACCCTGACCAGAGAAACCCTAACCCTAACCCTGACCCTGACCAGAGAAACCCTGACCCTGACCAGAGAAACCCTAACCCTGACCCTGACCCTAACCTTGACCAGAGAAACCCTGACCCTGACCCTAACCCTGACCAGAGAAACCCTGACCCTAACCCTGACCCTGACCCTAACCCTGACCAGAGAAACCCTGACCCTGACCTTGACCAGAGAAACCCTGACCCTGACCTTGACCAGAGAAACCCTGACCCTGACCAGAGAAACCCTGACCCTAACCCTGACCCTATCCTTGACCAGAGAAACCCTGACCCTGACCCTAACCCTGACCAGAGAAACCCTGACCCTGACCCTGACCAGAGAAACCCTAACCCTGACCCTAACCTTGACCAGAGAAACCCTGACCCTGACCAGAGAAACCCTGACCGTTTGTCCACTGCGTCTCCTAGAGGTCTGAACCAAGAGTTTGATATCAGACTGTTTGTCCACTGTGTCTCCTAGAGGTCTGAACCAGGAGTTTGATATCAGACTGTTTGTCCACTGTGTCTCCTAGAGGTCTGAACCAGGAGTTTGATATCAGACTGTTTGTCCACTGTGTCTCCTAGAGGTCTGAACCAAGACTTTGACATCAGACTGTTTGTCCACTGTGTCTCCTAGAGGTCTGAACCAGGAGTTTGATATCAGACTGTTTGTCCACTGTGTCTCCTAGAGGTCTGAACCAGGAGTTTGATATCAGACTGTTTGTCCACTGTGTCTCCTAGAGGTCTGAACCAGGAGTTTGATATCAGACTGTTTGTCCACTGTGTCTCCTAGAGGTCTGAACCAGGAGTTTGATATCAGACTGTTTGTCCACTGTGTCTCCTAGAGGTCTGAACCAGGAGTTTGACATCAGACTGTTTGTCCACTGTGTCTCCTAGAGGTCTGAACCAGGAGTTTGACATCAGATCGTTTCTTCCATTAATTTGAAGTCATTTGATTTGTCTTCACTTCCAGGTCACCTACTTGGTCATTGTGAAAATATATATTATGGAACTACTACAGGTACCCATCTCAATGTTATTCAATCGTTAGAGATACACAAGTTGTTTTTTTCACCCATCATGCATCATGTCTGAAATGGTCATTGTCCAGCACCTATGTTTTTAAGGAATAAAACACTTTTAATATTGTTTAAACCTCACTGTAAAGGTTCTGGGTTAATGTTTAAACCTCACTGTAAAGGTTCTGGGTTCATGTTTAAACCTCACTGTAAAGGTTCTGGGTTCATGTTTAAACCTCACTGTAAAGGTTCTGGGTTAATGTTTAAACCTCACTGTAAAGGTTCTGGGTTAATGTTTAAACTCACTGTAAAGGTTCTGGGTTAATGTTTAAACCTCACTGTAAAGGTTCTGGGTTAATGTTTAAACCTCACTGTAAAGGTTCTGGGTTCATGTTTAAACCTCACTGTAAAGGTTCTGGGTTAATGTTTAAACCTCACTGTAAAGGTTCTGGGTTCATGTTGAAACCTCACTGTAAAGGTTCTGGGTTAATGTTTAAACCTCACTGTAAAGGTTCTGGGTTAATGTTTAAACCTCACTGTAAAGGTTCTGGGTTAATGTTTAAACCTCACTGTAAAGGTTCTGGGTTCATGTTTAAACCTCACTGTAAAGGTTCTGGGTTCATGTTTAAACCTCACTGTAAAGGTTCTGGGTTCATGTTGAAACCTCACTGTAAAGGTTCTGGGTTCATGTTTAAACCTCACTGTAAAGGTTCTGGGTTCATGTTTAAACCTCACTGTAAAGGTTCTGGGTTCATGTTTAAACCTCACTGTAAAGGTTCTGGGTTCATGTTTAAACCTCACTGTAAAGGTTCTGGGTTAATGTTTAAACCTCACTGTAAAGGTTCTGGGTTAATGTTTAAACCTCACTGTAAAGGTTCTGGGTTAACGGTGCCTCATACTAACCTCCACTTGTCTGTTGTCAGGGGATCTGGGCTTGCTGAATATGATGGCAGGTGCTGCTGTCACTCTGACAGAGAAGTCCGTCAGGATGGGGGTGAGGATGGCTCTCCTCTCCTGGTGTCTCCTGATACTGGGGGTGGGGAAGAACAGAGAGAGAGGTCAGGATGGGGGTGAGGATGGCTCTCCTCTCCTGGTGTCTCCTGATACTGGGGGTGGGGGGGAGAACAGAGAGAGAGGTCAGGATGGGGGTGAGGATGGCTCTCCTCTCCTCTGGTGTCTCCTGATACTGTGGGGGGTTGGACACAGAGAGATGAATCAGGATGGGGGTGAGGATACCACACACTTCACAGGGTCCAACCTGTGGACTATGTCCTCTACAATACCACACACTTCACAGGGTCCAACCTGTGGACTATGTCCTCTACAATACCACACACTTCACAGGGTCCAACCTGTGGAATATGTCTGTACCTGGGCAGTTCCTACTTCAGCTCCAACCTGTGGAATATGTCTGTACCTGGGCAGTTCCTACTTCAGCTCCAACCTGTGGAATATGTCTGTACCTGGGCAGTTCCTACTTCAGCTCCAACCTGTGGAATATGTCTGTACCTGGGCAGTTCCTACTTCAGCTCCAACCTGTGGACTATGTCTGTACCTGGGCAGTTCCTACTTCAGCTCCAACCTGTGGACTATGTCTGTACCTGGGCAGTTCCTACTTCAGCTCCAACCTGTGGACTATGTCTGTACCTGGGCAGTTCCTACTTCAGCTCCAACCTGTGGAATATGTCTGTACCTGGGCAGTTCCTACTTCAGCTCCAACCTGTGGAATATGTCTGTACCTGGGCAGTTCCTACTTCAGCTCCAACCTGTGGAATATGTCTGTACCTGGGCAGTTCCTACTTCAGCTCCAACCTGTGGAATATGTCTGTACCTGGGCAGTTCCTACTTCCGCTCCAACCTGTGGAATATGTCTGTACCTGGGCAGTTTCTACTTCAGCTCCAACCTGTGGAATATGTCTGTACCTGGGCAGCTCCTACTTCAGCTCCAACCTGTGGACTATGTCTGTACCTGGGCAGCTCCTACTTCAGCTCCAACCTGTGGAATATGTCTGTACCTGGGCAGTTCCTACTTCAGCTCCAACCTGTGGAATATGTCTGTACCTGGGCAGTTCCTACTTCAGCTCCAACCTGTGGACTATGTCTGTACCTGGGCAGCTCCTACTTCAGCTCCAACCTGTGGACTATGTCTGTACCTGGGCAGTGTCTACTTCAGCTCCAACCTGTGGAATATGTCTGTACCTGGGCAGTTCCTACTTCAGCTCCAACCTGTGGCTGGGCTCAGCTCTGACCTCAACTCTATTGGCTGGGCTCAGCTCTGACCTCAACTCTATTGGCTGGGCTCAGCTCTGACCTCAACTCTATTGGCTGGGCTCAGCTCTGACCTCAACTCTATTGGCTGGGCTCAGCTCTGACCTCAACTCTATTAGCTGGGCTCAGCTCTGACCTCAACTCTATTAGCTGGGCTCAGCTCTGACCTCAACTCTATTGGCTGGGCTCAGCTCTGACCTCAACTCTATTGGCTGGGCTCAGCTCTCAGTGTGTGTGTCTCAGTGTGTGTGTGTCTCTCAGTGTGTCTCAGTGTGTGTGTGTGTGTGTCTCTCAGTGTGTGTGTCCCTCAGTGTGTGTGTGTGTCTCTCAGTGTGTGTGTCTCTCAGTGTGTGTGTGTGTCTCTCAGTGTGTGTGTGTCCCAGTGTGTGTGTCTCTCTCAGTGTGTGTGTGTCTTTCAGTGTGTGTGTCTCTCTCAGTGTGTGTGTGTTTTTCAGTGTGTGTGTGTCTCTCAGTGTGTGTGTCTCTCTCAGTGTGTGTGTGTCTTTCAGTGTGTGTGTCTCTCTCAGTGTGTGTGTGTCTCAGTGTGTGTGTGTGTGTGTGACTGTGTCAGTGTGTGTCTCTCTGTGTGTGTGTGTGTGTGTGACTGTGTGTCTCTCAGTGTGTGTCTCTCTCAGTGTGTGTGACTGTGTGTCTCTCAGTGTGTGTCTCCCTCAGTGCGTGTGTGTGTGTGTGTGTGTGTGTGTGTGTATGTGTGTGTGTGTGTGTGAGACTGTGCGTCTCCATGGTTACGCAGCATGCTGCTCTATTCTAATGTATTTCTATCTGACGGGGAACTCATCGGGAATTCCTTTCAGCGACGTCGGGGTTTCTGGGTCCTTCTGGAAACACACAGCTGAAATAACCAGCCGAGTCAAACAGGCCGTAAGCCGTCTGCTTGTTTTAGCTCCCAGCTCTCTAGGAAACATGACAGGCTTTGGAATGATGAGTCTGTACGGAGGGAACCAAGCAGACGAGTGGCCCAAATAGTACCCTATGTAGTGCACTACGTCTGACCAGAGCCCTATGGGCCCAGTAGTGCACTACATTAGACCAGAGCCCTATGGGCCCAGTAGTGCACTACATTAGACCAGAGCCCTATGGGCCCAGTAGTGGACTACATTAGACCAGAGCCCTATGGGCCCAGTAGTGCACTACATTAGACCAGAGCCCTATGGACCCAGTAGTGCA
>NW_024609792.1:287500-297500 GCF_018296145.1 Oncorhynchus tshawytscha
ATTCACTTACTAAACTAGAACCAGACAGTATATCTAGAACCAGACAGTATATCTAGAACCAGACAGTTTATATAGAACCAGACAGTATATCTAGAACCAGACAGTATATCTAGAGAGACGATACAGGCCTGGAAAGAGGAATTCACTTACTAAACTAGAACCAGACAGTATATCTAGAACCAGACAGTTTATATAGAACCAGACAGAATATCTAGAACCAGACAGTATATCTAGAGAGACGATACAGGCCTGGAAAGAGGAAGTCACTTACTAAACTAGAACCAGACAGAATATCTAAAACCAGACAGTATATCTAGAACCAGACAGAATATCTAAAACCAGACAGTATATCTAGAACCAGACAGAATATCTAGAACCAGACAGTATATCTGTAGCGGAATGTCTAGAATTACAACAACGATATGAAGCTGATTGTCTAGAATTACAACAACGATATGTAGCTGAATGTCTGGAATTACAACAACGATATGCAACAACGATATGTAGCTGAATGTCTGGAATTACAACAACGATATGCAACAACGATATGCAACAACGATATGTAGCTGAATGTCTGGAATTACAACAACGATATGCAACAACGATATGCAGCTGAATGTCTAGAATTACAACAACGATATGTAGCTGAATGTCTGGAATTACAACAACGATATGCAACAACGATATGTAGCGGAATGTCTAGAATTACAACAACGATATGAAGCTGATTGTCTAGAATTACAACAACGATATGTAGCTGAATGTCTGGAATTACAACAACGATATGCAACAACGATAAGAAGTCAAGCCACATTACCTCTGGCTTGTTTTACCTCTGCATTGTTGGTTCAGGGCTCGTAAGTCAACGTTTCAGGGTAAAGTCTACACATGCTGTAGTCAGAGCATTTAACAAATACAATTACATTAGTTTTGTTCAGGGCAGAGCTCTACTACGGACAATTACACTACAAGAAGCACAAATGCTGACACTGCATATGGTTTAATCTAACCCCCTCAGTCTAAACCTCTAACTGCCCCTGTATAACCCCCCCCCCAGTCTAAACCTCTAAATGCCCCTGTATAACCCCCTCAGTCTAAACCTCTAACTGCCCCTGTATAACCCCCCTCAGTCTAAACCTCTAACTGCCCCTGTATAACCCCCCCTCAGTCTAAACCTCTAACTGCCCCCGTATAACCCCCCAGTCTAAACCTCTAAATGCCCCTGTATAACCCCCCAGTCTAAACCTCTAACTGCCCCTGTATAACCCCCCAGTCTAAACCTCTAAATGCCCCTGTATAACCCCCCAGTCTAAACCTCTAACTGCCCCTGTATAACCCCCCCCAGTCTAAACCTCTAAATGCCCCTGTATAACCCCCCAGTCTAAACCTCTAAATGCCCCTGTATACCCCCTCAGTCTAAACCTCTAACTGCCCCTGTATAACCCCCTCAGTCTAAACCTCTAACTGCCCCTGTATAACCCCCTCAGTCTAAACCTCTAACTGCCCCTGTATAACCCCCCTCAGTCTAAACCTCTAAATGCCCCTGTATAACCCCCTCAGTCTAAACCTCTAACTGCCCCTGTATACCCCCTCAGTCTAAACCTCTAACTGCCCCTGTATAACCCCCTCAGTCTAAACCTCTAACTGCCCCTGTATAACCCCCTCAGTCTAAACCTCTAACTGCCCCTGTATAACCCCCTCAGTCTAACCCACCCTCAGTCTAAACCTCTAAATGCCCCTGTATACCCCCTCAGTCTAAACCTCTAACTGCCCCTGTATAACCACCCCCTCAGTCTAAACCTCTAAATGCCCCTGTATAACCCCCCAGTCTAAACCTCTAACTGCCCCTGTATAACCCCCCCCCCAGTCTAAACCTCTAAATGCCCCTGTATAACCCCCCAGTCTAAACCTCTAAATGCCCCTGTATACCCCCTCAGTCTAAACCTCTAACTGCCCCTGTATACCCCCCTCAGTCTAAACCTCTAACTGCCCCTGTATAACCCCCCCCAGTCTAAACCTCTAAATGCCCCTGTATAACCCCCAGTCTAAACCTCTAAATGCCCCTGTATAACCACCCCCTCAGTCTAAACCTCTAAATGCCCCTGTATACCCCCTCAGTCTAAACCTCTAAATGCCCCTGTATACCCCCCTCAGTCTAAACCTCTAACTGCCCCTGTATAACCACCCCCCCTCAGTCTAAACCTCTAAATGCCCCTGTATAACCCCCCCCTCAGTCTAAACCTCTAAATGCCCCTGTATAACCACCTATGGCCCCCCAGTCTAAACCTCTAAATGCCCCTGTATAACCCCCCAGTCTAAACCTCTAACTGCCCCTGTATACCCTCCCCTCAGTCTAAACCTCTAACTGCCCCTGTATACCCCCTCAGTCTAACCTCTAACTGCCCCTGTAGCCCCCCTCCCCCGTATAACCAACATCTATACTGTTTCAACATAATTTACAGAGCCCTATGGAACCCTATTCCCTATATAGTGCACTACTTTAGACCAGAGCCCTATTCCCTACATAGTGCACTACTTTAGACCAGAGCCCTATTCCCTACATAGTGCACTACTTTAGACCAGAGCCCTATGGAACCCTATTCCCTATATAGTGCACGACTTTAGACCAGAGCCCTATGGAACCCTATTCCCTATGTAGTGGACTACTTTAGACCAGAACCCTATTCCCTATGTAGTGCACTACTTTAGACCAGAGCCCTATTCCCTATGTAGTGCACTACTTTAGACCAGAGCACTATTCCCTATGTAGTGCACTACTTTAGACCAGGGCCCTATTCCCTATGTAGTGCACTACTTTAGACCAGAGCCCTATTCCCTATATAGTGCACTACTTTAGACCAGGGCCCTATTCCCTATATAGAGCACTACTTTAGACCAGGGCCCTATTCCCTATATAGTGCACTACTTTAGACCAGGGCCCTATTCCCTATATAGAGCACTACTTTAGACCAGAGCCCTATGGAACCCTATTCCCTATATAGTGCACTACTTTAGACCAGAGCCCTATTCCCTATATAGTGTACTACTTTAGACCAGGACCATATTCCCTATATAGTGTACTACTTTAGACCAGAACCCAGTGGGCCCTATTCCCTATATAGTGCACTCCTTTAGACCAGAACCCAGTGGGCCCTATTCCCTATATAGAGCACTACTTTAGACCAGAACCCAGTGGGCCCTATTCCCTATATAGAGCACTACTTTAGACCAGAACCCAGTGGGCCCTATTCCCTATATAGAGCACTACTTTAGACCAGAACCCAGTGGGCCCTATTCCCTATATAGTGCACTACTTTAGACCAGAACCCAGTGGGCCCTATTCCCTATATAGTGCACTACTTTAGACCAGAACCCAGTGGGCCCTATTCCCTATATAGTGCACTACTTTAGACCAGAACCCAGTGGGCCCTATTCCCTATATAGTGCACTACTTTAGACCAGAACCCAGTGGGCCCTATTCCCTATATAGTGCACTACTTTAGACCAGAACCCAGTGGGCCCTATTCCCTATATAGTGCACTACTTTAGACCAGAACCCAGTGGGCCCTATTCCCTATATAGTGCACTACTTTAGACCAGAACCCAGTGGGCCCTATTCCCTATATAGTGCACTACTTTAGACCAGAACCCAGTGGGCCCTATTCCTATATAGTGCACTACTTTAGACCAGAACCCAGTGGGCCCTATTCCCTATATAGTGCACTACTTTAGACCAGAACCCAGTGGGCCCTATTCCCTATATAGTGCACTACTTTAGACCAGAACCCAGTGGGCCCTATTCCCTATATAGTGCACTACTTTAGACCAGAACCCAGTGGGCCCTATATAAGGAACAAGGTTCCATCATGTGGTCTGTGACTCCACCTCCGAGGGGAACTCATACACATTATGGTTGATGAGACATAGTGATTTACTTAGTAAGTTAAGAGGCCCATACAGCTGACGCTAGCTGACGGCGGTCCGGTCCTAACTGCCTCAGCTGGGGGTTTTCAGAGGCTCTGGGGGTCCGGTCCTAACTGCCTCAGCTGGGGGTTTTCAGAGGCTCTGGGGGTCCGGTCCTAACTGCCTCAGCTGGGGGTTTTCAGAGGCTCTGGGGTCCGGTCCTAACTGCCTCAGCTGGGGGTTTTCAGAGGCTCTGGGGGTCCGGTCCTAACTGCCTCAGCTGGGGGTTTTCAGAGGCTTTCCGCTGAGATGCAACTCTGGAAGGATTTATTGCCCAAGTCAAGTTCAATTCAGTTTGATTTGAATCTACAATTATAGTAATTAGGGCTCGCAGAGAGAGTGAGAGAAGAGATAGAAAGGGAGAGAGAGAGAGAGAGAGAGAGAGATAAAGAGAGAGAGAGAGATAAAGAGAGAGAGAGAGAGAGAGAGAGACAGAGAGACAGAGAGAGAGAGATAAAGAGAGAGAGAGAGAGATAAAGAGAGAGAGAGAGAGAGAGAGAGATAAAGAGAGGGGAGGAGAGAGAGAGAGACAGAGAAAGAGAGAGAGAGATAAAGAGAGAGAGAGAGATAAAGAGAGAGATAAAGAGAGAGAGAGAGATAGAGAGAGAAAAGAGAGAGAGAGAGAGAAAGAGAGAGAGAGAGAGAGAGAGAGAGATAAAGAGAGAGAGAAAGAGAGAGAGAGAGATAGAGAGAGATAAAGAGAGAGAGAGAGAGAGAGGGTGAGAGAGAGAGAGAGAGACAGAGAGACAGAGAGAGAGAGAGAGAGAGGTAGGTGTTACAGTCAGTCAACATAAAGTGGGACTGAGTCACTGAGTCGTGGTGTGTAACTCCTCTGTGGTCTCCTCCCACAGTACTGACAATACTCAGGACTTGGCGGCCATTACGGGTCTACAGTTTCAATACAATGTAAGAGAGGGACACATACGGTGTGAGAAACTGCAGCCCATCTGCCTGTCATCTACTCTGCTGTAATGCCAACGCTAACAGCCCCCCCAACCCCCTAACGGAAGCCTGCTATTGATTACACTGATTACGCCGTAAGGACATTCATGCTTCGGCAATTAAATCATATTTACAGAAGATCTTAGTCCTCAACAATTACTTCTATATACAGCCGGGGCTTAACTTAGGCCGTGTTGAAAGAGACGAGCTGAATCTCTGACTTCCTCTGAGGTCGTCCCAAAACGACACCCCCTTATCCCCTCATACAACGTGTCGTTTGGTCCGCTGTCTAACAGTCTGAGGAGACAGAGGAGTGAAGAGCTAGCTGGGGGGGCGTCCTCTGTTCTGTTTACAGTGAGATGATGTGTATACTGACAGTCCCTGTTTGCACATTTCACCGTCTTAATTGCGAGGGTAATTTATCTGGCCGGTGAGTTTACGCGTCAGAATACGTTAAGCTATAAACACAAGCGTATTGGGACGTGTGAGTTGTGGAGACACTGACATGTGGTGACCGGGGCCTGTTTTACCGAGATCTTTCATACAGACAATTAGTAGGCTTCATTCTGGTTTCTCTCTGTTTACCAAGACTTCATCTTCACCTCATCAATCACAGATCATTCACCTCATCAATCACAGATCATTCACCTCATCTGATCTACACTCAGACAGGGTGGGCATATAAAACACCCCACATTATCAGGGGATAACACTCAGACAGGGTGGGCATTATCAGGGGATAACACAGAGACAGACAGGGTGGGCATTATCAGGGGATAACACTCAGACAGGGTGGGCATTATCAGGGGATAACACACAGAGACAGGCAGGGTGGGCATTATCAGGGGATAACACACAGAGACAGGCAGGGTGGGCATTATCAGGGGATAACACTCAGACAGGGTGGGCATTATCAGGGGATAACACACAGAGACAGGCAGGGTGGGCATTATCAGGGGATAACACTCAGAGACAGGCAGGGTGGGCATTATCAGGGGATAACACTCAGACAGGGTGGGCATTATCAGGGGATAACACACAGACAGGGTGGGCATTATCAGGGGATAACACACAGAGACAGGCAGGGTGGGCATTATCAGGGGATAACACAGAGACACAGAGACAGACAGGGTGGGCATTATCAGGGGATAACACACAGACAGGGTGGGCATTATCAGGGGATAACACTCAGCCAGGGTGGGCATTATCAGGGGATAACACACAGAGACAGACATGGTGGACATTATCAGGGGATAACGACAGAGACAGACAGGGTGGGCATTATCAGGGGATAACACTCAGACAGGGTGGGCATTATCAGGGGATAACACTCAGACAGGGTGGGCATTATCAGGGGATAACACTCAGGCAGGGTGGTTATTATCAGGGGATAACACTCAGACAGGGTGGGCATTATCAGGGGATAACACACAGACAGGGTGGGCATTATCAGGGGATAACACACAGACAGGGTGGGCATTATCAGGGCATAACACTCAGACAGGGTGGGCATTATCAGGGGATAACACACACAGACAGGGTGGGCATTACAGGGGATAACACAGACAGGGTGGGCATTATCAGGGGATAACAGGGGATACATCGACAGGGTGGGCATTATCAGGGTATAACACACAGAGACAGGGTGGGCATTATCAGGGGATACACACAGACAGGGTGGGAATTATCAGGGATAACACAGACAGGGTGGGCATTATCAGGGGATAACACACAGAGACAGACATGGTGGGCATTATCAGGGGATAACACACAGACAGGGTGGGCATTATCAGGGGATAACACTCAGACAGGGTGGGCATTATCAGGGGATAACACACAGAGACAGACAGGGTGGACATTATCAGGGGATAACACACATACAGGGTGGGCATTATCAGGGGATAACACACAAAGACAGGCAGGGTGGGCATTATCAGGGGATAACACTCAGACAAGGTGGGCATTATCAGGGGATAACACACCGACAGGGTGGACATTATCAGGGGATAACACTCAGACAGGGTGGGCATTATCAGGGGATAACACTCAGACAGGATGGGCATTATCAGGGGATAACACTCAGACAGGGTGGGCATTATCAGGGGATAACACTCAGACAAGGTGGGCATTATCAGGGGATAACACTCAGACAGGGTGGGCATTATCAGGGGATAACACTCAGACAGGGTGGCATTATCAGGGGATAACACTCAGACAGAGTGGTCATTATCAGGGGATAACACTCAGACAGGGTGGGCATTATCAGGGGATAACACTCAGACAGGGTGGGCATTATCAGGGGATAACACACAAAGACAGGCAGGGTGGGCATTATCAGGGGATAACACTCAGACAAGGTGGGCATTATCAGGGGATAACACACCAGACAGGGTGGCATTATCAGGGGATAACACTCAGACAGGGTGGGCATTATCAGGGGATAACACTCAGACAGGATGGGCATTATCAGGGGATAACACTCAGACAGGGTGGGCATTATCAGGGGATAACACTCAGACAAGCTGGGCATTATCAGGGGATAACACTCAGACAGGGTGGCATTATCAGGGGATAACACTCAGACAGGGTGGCATTATCAGGGGATAACACTCAGACAGAGTGGTCATTATCAGGGGATAACACTCAGACAGGGTGGGCATTATCAGGGGATAACACTCAGACAGGGTGGGCATTATCAGGGGATAACACTCAGACAGGATGGGAGTTCGTCCACAGAGTGAAGGAAAAGCAGCCAACAAGTGCTCAGCATATGTGGGAACTCCTTCAAGACTGTTGGAAAATGATTCCAGGTGATGCTGGTTGAGAGAATGCCAAGAGTGTGGAAAGTTGTCATCAATGCCAAGGGTGGCTACTTTGAAGAATCTCAAATATAAAATATATTTTGATTTGTTTAACATTTTTTGGTTACTACATGATTCCATATGTGTTATTTCATAGTTTTAATGTCTTCACTATTATCTACAATGTAAAACATAGTA
This sequence comes from Oncorhynchus tshawytscha, assembly GCF_018296145.1. Taxonomy (NCBI): domain Eukaryota; kingdom Metazoa; phylum Chordata; class Actinopteri; order Salmoniformes; family Salmonidae; genus Oncorhynchus; species Oncorhynchus tshawytscha. The sequence goes on from NW_024609792.1 coordinate 295,405, forward strand.
AAAATAAAGAAAAACCCTGGAATGAGGTGTGTCCAAACATTTAACTGGTACTGTACATACACACACCCATACACCCTCACATATACACCCTCACATATACACCCTCACCCATACACCCTCACATATACACCCTCACATATACACCCTCACATATACACCCTCACATATACACCCTCACCCATACACACTCACATATACACCCTCACATATACACCCTCACATATACACCCTCACATATACACCCTCACCCATACACCCTCACATATACACCCTCACATATACACCCTCGCATATACACCCTCACATATACACCCTCACATATACACCCTCACATATACACCCTCACCCATACACCCTCACATATACACCCTCACCCATACACCCTCACATATACACCCTCACCCATACACCCTCACATATACACCCTCACATATACACCCTCACATATACACACCCTATACACCCACATATACACCCTCACATATACACACCCTCACATATACACCCTCACATATACACCCTCACCCACCCATACACCCTCACATATACACCCTCACATATACACCCTCACATATACACCCTCACATATACACCCTCACATATACACCCTCACATATACACCCTCACATATACACCCTCACCCATACACCCTCACATATACACCCTCACATATACACCCTCACCCATACACCCTCACATATACACCCTCACATATACACCCTCACATATACACCCTCACATATACACCCTCACATATACACCCTCACATATACACCCTCACATATACACCCTCACATATACACCCTCACCCATACACACTCACATATACACCCTCACATATACACCTCACCCATACACCCTCACATATACACCCTCACCATATACACCCTCACATATACACCCTCACCCATACACCCTCAGCCATACACACACCCATACACCCACCCTCACATATACACCCTCACATATACACCCTCACCCATACACCCTCACATATACACCCTCACCCATACACCCTCAACCATACACACACCCTCACTCATACACCCTCACATATACACCCTCACCCATACACCCTCACCCATAAACCCTCACCCATACACACCCTCACCCATACACACCCTCACCCATACACACACTCACCCATACACACACTCACCCATACACCCTCTCATATACACCCTCACCCATACACCCTCACATATACACACCACACAGCCTCTCTCAGCTCTAAGCTATGACTAGGAGGGTGTTTTATAGCTCTGTTAAATTAGGCTTTATGAATCCAACATTGTGAGCCACTACTGTTTGTTTCCAGGCAGGATTGATTAAGAGGTTCAATATTGTCAATCTGGTTAGCATTAGCAGACTATGCATGCTACTATCTATCTATCTGTCTGTCTATCTATCTGTCTGTCTATCTGTCTGTCTGTCTGTCTGTCTGTCTGTCTGTCTGTCTGTCTGTCTGTCTGTCTGTCTGTCTGTCTGTCTGTCTGTATGTCTGTCTGTCTGTCTGCCTGTCTGTCTGTCTGTCTGTCTGCCTGTCTGTCTGTCTGTCTGCCTGTCTGTCTGCCTGTCTGTCTGCCTGTCTGTCTGCCTGTCTGTCTGTCTGTCTGTCTGTCTGTCTGTCTGTCTGTCTGTCTGTCTGTCTGTCTGCCTGTCTGTCTGTCTGTCTGTCTGTCTGTCTGCCTGTCTGTCTGTCTGTCTGTCTGTCTGTCTGTCTGTCTGCCTGTCTGTCTGCCTGTCTGTCTGCCTGTCTGTCTGCCTGTCTGTCTGCCTGTCTGCCTGTCTGTCTGTCTGCCTGTCTGTCTGTCTGTCTGTCTGCCTGTCTGTCTGCCTGTCTGTCTGTCTGTCTGTCTGTCTGTCTGTCTGTCTGTCTGCCTGTCTGCCTGTCTGTCTGTCTGTCTGTCTGCCTGTCTGCCTGTCTGCCTGTCTGCCTGTCTGCCTGTCTGTCTGTCTGCCTGTCTGCCTGTCTGCCTGTCTGCCTGTCTGTCTGCCTGTCTAAGACTAACTCTCCCATCTTTATCTGTAGCAGAGCAGAGGAATCCTCTGATTACACGTCTGTCTGCCTGCCTGTCTGCCTGTCTGTCTGTCTG
>NW_024609792.1:302500-305000 GCF_018296145.1 Oncorhynchus tshawytscha
CATGTTGCTGGAGAGAGAGAGATGGAGAGACATGAGGGATGGAGGGAGATAGAACAGGGATGTTGAGGGCAGAGAGATGGATGGAACAGTTGAGGGGGATGGAGAGAGACAGAGCTGGAGAGAGAGAGAGAGACATGTTGCTGGAGGAGAGCACCACATGGATGAGAGAGAGAGAGAGACAGATGATGCTAGAGAGCAGAGAGCAGAGAGATGTAGGGATGCTGGAGAGGGGTGGAGGGAGAGAGAGGGATGGAGGGAGAGAGAGATGGAGAGAGAGGGATGGAGGAGAGAGATGGAGACAGCCCCATCCAGGACTATCTGAAGAGTAGATGGAAGAGAGAGACAGAGATGGGATCTGGGAGAGTGTAATGGATGGATCTGGGAGAGAGAGGGATGGAGGGAGAGATGAGAGAGAGAGAGAGAGGGATGCTAGAGAGAGGGATGGAGGGAGGGGAGGGATGGAGACACAGACAGAGGAGAGAGGACCCCCAGCAGGGTCTTGATCAGGTTTCTCTCCGTGGCTGCTATGACCTGGGACAGGTCAGGAGAGGACAGGAGATACCGTCACATGACTACAGAACTCAGACCTGGGACTTACAGGAGATACAGTCACATGACTACAGAACTCAGACCTGGGGCTTACAGGAGATACAGTCACATGACTACAGAACTCAGACCTGGGGATTACAGGAGATACAGTCACATGACTACATAACTCAGACCTGGGGCTTACAGGAGATACAGTCACATGACTACAGAACTCAGACCTGGGGATTACAGGAGATACAGTCACATGACTACAGAACTCAGACCTGGGGATTACAGGAGATGGAGAGATGGATGGGGGAGAGAGAGAGGGATGGAGGAGAGAGAGAGGGATGGAGAGAGAGAGAGAGAGGAGAGATGGACAGAGAGAGAGAGAGATGGAGAGAGAGAGAGACAGAGAGAGAGAGAGAGAGAGAGAGAGAGATGAGAGAGAGAGAGAGAGAGATGGATGGAGGGAGAGAGAGAGAGAACAGAGGATGGAGAGAGAGAGAGAGAGAGAGACAGAGGGATGAGGGAGAGAGAGAGAGAGAGAGGGATGGAGGGAGACAGAGAGATGGAGGGAGAGAGACAGAGAGAGAGAGGGAGAGAGACAGAGAGAGGGATGAGGAGAGACAGAGAGAGACAGAGGGATGGAGGAGAGAGAGAGGATGGATGGAGGAGAGAGAGAGAGAGAGGGGTTTGAGAGAGAGAGAGAGAGAGGATGGAGAGAGAGAGGGATGGAGGGAGAGAGAGGGATGGAGAGAGAGACAGATGGAGGGAGAGAGAGAGAAACAGAGGGATGCTAGAGAGAGGGATGGAGAGAGAGATAGATGGAGGGAGAGAGAGACAGAGAGGGATGGAGAGAGAGAGGGATGGAGGGAGAGAGAGACAGGATGGAGGGAGAGAGGGATGGAGGGAGAGAGGGATGGAGGAGAAGAGAGAGAGAAGAAGAGAGAGAGAGAACAGAAGAGAGAGAGACAGAGGGAGGAGAGACAGAGATGGATGGAGGGACAGAGAGAGAGGGACAGAGAGAGAGGGATGGAGGGAGAGAGGGAGAGGAGAGAGAGATGGAGAGAGAGGGATGGAGAGAGAGAACAGAGAGAGAGAAGAGAGAGGGATGGAACAGAGAGAGAGGGAGAGGGATGGAGAGAGAGAGAGAGATGCTAGAGAGAGGGGTGGAGGGAGAGAGAGGGATGGAGGGAGAGAGAGATGGAGAGAGGGATGGAGAGAGAGAGAGAGGGAGAGGGATGGAGAGAGAGATAGAGATGCTAGAGAGAGGGATGGACAGAGAGAGAGGGATGGAGGGAGAGAGAGAGAAAGGGATGCTAGAGTGAGAGGGATGGAGGGAGAGAGAGATGGAGACAGAGAGAGAGAGGGATGGAGAGAGATAGATGGAGGGATGGAGAGATGGAGGGAGAGATGGAGAGAGAGAGAGAGAGGGATGCTAGAGAGAGGGATGGAGGGAGAGGGAGGGATGGAGACAGAGAGAGAGAGAAAGAGGACCCCCCCAGCAGATCTGTCTGCTCAGTCCAACACACATCAGGTTTCTCTCCGTGGCTCGCTAGACCTGGGACAGGTCAGGAGAGGACAGGAGATACCGTCACATGACTACAGAACTCAGACCTGGGACTTACAGGAGATACAGTCACATGACTACAGAACTGAGATACAGTCACATGACTACAGAGAGGGGTAGAGAGAGGTCCCTGTACCACCATGGTAGAGAGAGAGAACCCTGCACCACCAGGGTAGAGAGAGAGGTCCCTGCACCACCAGGGGGAGAAAAGTCCCTGCACCACCAGGGTAGAGAGAGAGGTCCCTGCACCACCAGGGGGAGAAAGGTCCCTGCACCACCAGGGGGGGAGAAAGGTCCCTGCACCACCAGGGGGAGAAAGGTCCCTGCACCACCAGGTGGGAGAAAGGTCCCTGCACCACCAGGGTAGAGAGAGGGGTCCCTGCACCACCAGGGTAGAGA
>NW_024609792.1:310000-332500 GCF_018296145.1 Oncorhynchus tshawytscha
AAGTCAGCAGATACCAGAACACAGAAACATACGGTTTCTATCCCCCTCTAAAAGAAAACATACGGTCTCTATCCCCCTCTAAGAGAAAACACAGTCTCTATCCCCCTCTAAGAGAAAACACAGTTTCTATCCCCCTCTAAGAGAAAACAGTCTCTATCCCCCTCTAAGAGAAAACACAGTCTCTATCCCCTCTAAGAGAAAACACACGGTCTCTATCCCCTCTAAGAGAAAACACACGATTTCTATAAGAGAAAACACCCCTCTAAGAGAAAACACACGGTTTCTATCCCCTCTAAGAGAAAACACACGGTTCTATCCCCCTCTAAGAGAAAACACACAGTCTCTATCCCCTCTAAGAAGAGAAAACACACGGTCTCTATCCCCCTCTAAGAAAACACACTGTCTCTAACCCCCTCTAAGAGCGAACACACTGTCTCTATCCCCCCTACCCTAAGAGTCTCTACCCCCCAGCAGAAAAACACACTGTCTCTATCCCCTCTAAGAGAAAAACACACAGTCTCTATCCCCCTCTAAGAGAAAAGACACAGTCTCTAACCCCCTCTAAGAGAAAACAGAAACACCCCAGCAGAAACACACGGTCTCTATCCCCCTCTAAGAGAGAAAACACCCCCAGCAGTCTCTAACCCCCCAAAAACACTGTCTCTATCCCCCTCTAAGAGAAACCCCCAGCAGAAACACAGTCTCTAACCCCCTCTAAGAGAAAACACACTGTCTCTAACCCCCTCTAGAGAAACCCCCAGAGAACTGTCTCCCCAGAAGAAACACACGGTCTCTATCCCCTCTAAGAGAAAACACACAGTCTCTAACCCCCTCTAAGAGAAAACACACGGTCTCTAACCCCCTCTAAGAGAAAACACACGGTCTCTAACCCCCTCTAAGAGAAAACACACGGTCTCTAACCCCCTCTAAGAGAAACCCCAGTATCCCAGTCCAGAGAGAGCCATAAGTGTCCTGTCCTCCAGCCCACAGGAAGTTGACTAAAGTAGAACCATTCAGTGAATGACAGACAGGCCGACACAGAGATCTCTGACACACGGTCTCTAACCCCCTCTAAGAGAAACCCCAGTATCCCAGTCCAGAGAGAGCCAGAAGTGTCCTGTCCTCCAGCACGCAGGAAGTTGACTAGAGTAGACTCATTCATTGGATGACAGGCAGGCCGACACAGAGATCTCTGACACACGGTCTCTAACCCCCTCTGACACACGGCTTAATGGCTCATATCTCCCCTTCCTGCAAACGCCACTCAACAAACACCAAAAGCAACTCTTCTAATGATTAGTAATGACAGTGGATGTGCCGTTCTCTGTCTTTCTCTGAGAAACCAGCTCACATGGTATCTGATACGTTACATAATATATCAGCCGGTAGACGGAGAGAAAACCTGAATATCCATCAAGACTTTCCACACAGAAACATTTACAACAACAAACTGGAGGAATAAAAACCTTCCACCTCAAAGCTCCCGAGGGTCGTAGCGATCTACGACACTGCATCTCAGCGCTAGAGGCGTCACTACAGACACCCCGGTTCGATTCCAGGCTGTATCACAACCGGGGCCGTGATTGGGAGTCCCATATTGCGGAGCACAATCGGCCCAGCGTCGTCCGGGTTTGGCTGGGGTAGGCCGTCCATTGTAAATAAGAATTTGTTCTGAACTGACTAGTTAAATAAAAAAAATCTGTTTCAGTTCTCTGGGGGTTTGTTCAAAGATGTATCAGTTCTCTGGGGGTTTGTTCAAAGATGTATCAGTTCTCTGGGGGTTTGTTCAAAGATGTATCAGTTCTCTGGGGGTTTGTTCAAAGATGTATCAGTTCTCTGGGGGTTTTGTTCAAAGATGTATCAGTTCTCTGGGGTTTGTTCAAAGATGTATCAGTTCTCTGGGGTTTTGTTCAAAGATGTATCAGTTCTCTGGGGGTTTGTTCAAAGATGTATCAGTTCTCTGGGGTTTTGTTCAAAGATGTATCAGTTCTCTGGGGGTTTTGTTCAAAGATGTATCAGTTCTCTGGGGTTTGTTCAAAGATGTATCAGTTCTCTGGGGGTTTTGTTCAAAGATGTATCAGTTCTCTGGGGGTTTGTTCAAAGATGTATCAGTTCTCTGGGGGTTTGTTCAAAGATGTATCAGTTCTCTGGGGGTTTTGTTCAAAGATGTATCAGTTCTCTGGGGGTTTTGTTCAAAGATGTATCAGTTCTCTGGGGTTTGTTCAAAGATGTATCAGTTCTCTGGGGTTTTGTTCAAAGATGTATCAGTTCTCTGGGGGTTTTGTTCAAAGATGTATCAGTTCTCTGGGGGTTTTGTTCAAAGATGTATCAGTTCTCTGGGGGTTTTGTTCAAAGATGTATCAGTTCTCTGGGGGTTTTGTTCAAAGATGTATCAGTTCTCTGGGGGTTTGTTCAAAGATGTATCAGTTCTCTGGGGGTTTGTTCAAAGCTGTTTCAGTTCTCTGGGGGTTTTGTTCAAAGATGTATCAGTTCTCTGGGGGTTTTGTTCGAAGATGTATCAGTTCTCTGGGGGTTTTGTTCTGACTTCTCCTCACATTAACATCTAAAATCATTCTGAACACCAGAAACATATTCAAGATTATTCCAAATATCGTCTGTTGGACTTGAGACACAAACTCCTCTGATTCAAACCATAAATTCAGAAATGAACTTTTAATAAAAACGAATGTTTGATTTACTCCACTAAGAGCAGTCCCATTGTTAAAACAATTTAGTGGAGCATTAATGGTGAGTGTCACAGTGATGTGATGTATCTCTGCTGGGGAACCAGAGCCAGGTGTTTCATTTACTGACTGACAAACCCCTTGTTTACTCTGGCTACACTCGGCCTCCCTCCTCCCTCCCCTCATCCCTCTACCCTCCCCTCCTCCCTCTCCCCTCCCCTCCTCCCTCTACCCTCCCCTCCTCCCTTCCCTCCATCTACCCTTCCCTCCTCCCTCCACCCTTCCCTCCTCCCTCTACCCTTCCCTCCTCCCCTCCCTCCCTCTACCCTCCCCCCCATCCCTCTACCCTTCCCTCCTCCCCTCCTCCCTCTACCCTCCCCTCCTCCCTCTACCCTCCCCTCCTCCCTCTCCCCTCCCCCTCCTCCCTCTCCCTCCTCCCTCTACCCTCCCCTCCTCCCTCTACCCTCCCCTCCTCCCTCTACCCTTCCCTCCTCCCTCTACCCTCCCATCCTCCCTCTCCCCTTCCCTCCTCCCTCTCCCCTCCCCTCCTCCATCTACCCTTTCCTCCTCCCTCCTTCCTCGACCCTTCCCTGTTTCCTCCATCTACACAGAGAGAGAGAGATATAGGGGCCTGTTTCCTCCATCCATACAGAGAGAGATATATAGGGGCACGTTTCCTCCATCTATACAGAGAGAGAGAGATATAGGGGCCTGTTTCCTCAATCTATACAGAGAGAGAGAGAGATAGGGGCCTGTTTCCTCCATCCACAGAGAGAGATATAGGGGCCTGTTTCCTCCATCCACAGAGAGAGAGATAGAGGGCCTGTTTCCTCCAGACAGAGAGAGAGAGAGGGCCTGTTTCCTCCAGAACAGAGAGAGAGACAGAGAGGGCCTGTTTCCTCCATCCAGACAGAGAGAGAGAGACAGGGAGTTTCCTCCATCCAGACAGAGAGAGAGATAGAGAGGGCCAGTTTCCTCCATCCAGACAGAGAGAGAGAGAGAGAGAGCAGACAGAGATAGACCCAGACAAATCATGAGAAAACAAAAAGATAACTACCTAACACATTGGAAAGAATTAACAGAAAAAAACAGAGAAACTAGAATGCTATTTGGCCCTACACAGAGAGTACACAGCGGCAGTTACCTGACCACTGTGACTGACCCAAAATTAAGGAAAGCCTTGACTATGTACAGACTCATGAGCACAGCCTTGATTGAGAAAGACCGTAGGCCAGACATGGCTCTCAAGAGAAGACAGGCTATGTGCTCACTCCCACAAATGAGGTGGAAACTGAGCTGTTTCCTCCATCCTGCCCAATGTATGACCATATTAGAGAGGCATATTTCCCTCCATACACAGATCCACAAAGAATTAGGGCCTTTTTAAACTCCCATATCTACTGGGAGAGAAATAGGGCCAGTGTGCCATCACAGCAGCAAGATTAGGGCCTGTTTGCCATCCGTACAAAGGGAACCAGTGAAGCCAAACACCATGTAAATACAACCCATATTTATGCTTATTTATTAGGGGCCTGTTTCCTTTCCATTTGTACATTGTTAGAACACTGTATTCCTCCATAATATGACATTTGTAATGATTTAGGGCCTGTTTTCCATCTGTACAGAGTAATGTTTACTGTTAATTTTTGTTGTTTTTCACTTTATATATTCACTTTGCCTGTTGTCTCCATCCTTACTTTGGCAATGTTAGGGCCTGTTTCCCATCCAATAAAGCCCTTGAATTGAATTGAATTGAGGCCTGTTTCCTCCAGAGACAGAGAGAGAGATATAGGGCCTGTTTCCTCCATCTACACAGAGAGAGATATAGGGCCTGTTTCCTCCATCCGTACAGAGAGAGAGATATAGGGCCTGTTTCCTCCATCCGTAGAGAGAGAGAGATATAGGGGCCTGTTTCCTCCATCTACACAGAGAGAGATATAGGGCCTGTTTCCTCCATCCGTACAGAGAGAGAGAGAGAGAGAGAGAGATAGGGCCTGTTTCCTCCATCCGTAGAGAGAGAGAGAGAGAGATATAGGGCCTGTTTCCTCCATCTATACAGAGAGAGAGATATAGGGGCCTGTTTCCTCCATCTATACAGAGAGAGATATAGGGCCTGTTTCCTCCATCCGTACAGAGAGAGAGAGAGATACAGAGAGAGAGATATAGGGGCCTGTTTCCTCCATCCGTACAGAGAGAGAGATAGAGGGCCTGTTTCCTCCATCCGTACACACAGAGATATAGGGCCTGTTTCCTCCATCCACACAGAGATATAGGGCCTGTTTCCTCCATCCACACAGAGAGATAGGGGCCTGTTTCCTCCATCCATACAGAGAGAGAGATATAGGGCCTGTTTCTCTCTCCTCAGGAATGACCTACCGAGTTACATGTCTAAACAAGGACATGTTATTTACCTCAGCTACTGAGCATTACAGTGTATCACATGACCTCCCCAATCAGAGACGTCTAAGTTAGATGCTCAAGAGAGTCATTGTTGTTGTTGCACAGCGCTCTTGAAACAACTGTTTGTCTGTGTGTGTTTATAACTCTGGTTAAAAAGGGGAGAGCTGACAGTGTCGATCACGAAGCCCACCGGGCTGTGTGTCTGTTAAAGGGGAGAGCTGGCAGTGTCGATCACGAAGCCCACCGGGCTGTGTGTCTGTTAAAGGGGAGAGCTGACAGTGTCGATCACGAAGCCCACCGGGCTGTGTGTCTGTTAAAGGGAGAGCTGACAGTGTCGATCACGAAGCCCACCGGGCTGTGTGTCTGTTAAAGGGGAGAGCTGACAGTGTCGATCACGAAGCCCACCGGGCTGTGTGTCTGTTAAAGGGAGCTGAGTGTCGAGCTGGCCCAGCTGTGTGTCTGTTAAAGGGGAGAGCTGACAGTGTCGATCACGAAGCCCACCGGGCTGTGTGTCTGTTAAAGGGGAGAGCTGACAATCAGAAAAAGGGAGTTGTTGATTCGTCTCTCTCTGTGTTTAAACTCTGACGACCAATAGATGGTCAGTCTGGTTTAACCCTCGGGAACACAGCGTTCTGACAGGGAGACAGAGAGACAGACAGAAAACTCCTGCTTCTATAAAGTAGGCAGTCTCTCTAGTTTTAGCTTCCTCAATGGAAATTACCGAAGCAAAACACTTGCGAAGACTGGTGTCTTCTTTTGACATTCAATCACCTTCTCAGGGGTGACAGACAAAAGAATGTCATGTAATTGGGGCGCGATTTCGTTTTCCCCTGCCTTTGTCGGCAATGCAGAAGGAATACTCAGTGCATTGTCTTCTACCTCAACATTCTCAAAAATAGAACTAGCCAAATCCACCACATCTCCTAGCTTGCGAGATTGTGCCCTCGTTAACACACAAGCAGGAAAAACATGTGGAAATGCTTGAACCAATTTCTCATCTGTAGTTCTGATTTCTAGGTTGTCTACTACCTCTAACACAGGAGTGACATTACCACCAGCAATATCATTCCCTAGTAGCAATGTGACTCCTTTTACTGGCAGTGTAGACACTACACCAACACGGAAACGTCCTGATACCAAGTCTGACACTAAGTGGACCCAGTGTAATGGTACAGGTACGGTTTTTGTCTCTATCCCCTGTAATATGACATGTGAGCCACAATACATTTCAGGAGACCAGGGTAAAGCATCAGTAATGATTACTGACTGCGCCGCCCCGGTGTCACGTAGGATTTGGATAGGCTTTTGATCAGTTGGTTCTCCTGTTAAGGAAACATAACCGGCAGAGATAAACGGAGCATAGACAGGATCCGGTTTCTCAAATGCTGAGTCAATATCTCGATCCAATGGACGATCCAAAGACTTGACTAAACCCAAACTTTTCATTTTTGGGGACGGTGACTGGGACTGTTGCGGTTTATTTTTCAAAACTGGGCAGTCCGCAATCACGTGACCCTTTTGGTGACAGTAAAAACATTCACAGACTTCATGAAAAGGCTTAGGGTTGTTAGAGGAAAAGCGAACTGAACGAGGAACTGATGACGTAATCGTCCGGCCTTCAAAACATGGTGCACCAAAGACAGTCTTGTGTGTCAAAGCGTACTCATCTGCCAACACTGCTGCTTGGGCCAATGTCACCACTTTCTGTTCATTTAAATGAACTACAAGTCTATCTGGGAGGTTGCTTTTAAAGTCCTCCAACAGCATCAACTCCCGAATATCAGCAAAGGTGTTAGCTTTGCTGGCTGAACACCAACGACTAAACAGAGACTCTTTGTCCCTAGCAAATTCAACAAATGTACGGTGAGACGTTTTTTTGTGGTTCCTGAAGCGCTGCCTGTAAGCTTCAGGCACCAACTCATAAGCCCGCAACACTGTAGTTTTAACCATATCGTAGTGTAAACTGTCTTCCAGGGAGAGAGCAGCTACTACTTCCTGGGGTTTCCCAGACAATTTACATTGTAACAGGAGCGGCCAAACCTCGAGTGGCCAATGCAGCGCAGCGGCCACACGCTCAAACGCAGAGAAATAACAATCAACTTCTGACTCTCGGAATGGAGGGACTAAAGCTATGTTTTTACTCACATCGAAGTGGGCTTGATGATGAGCAGCTTGTGGAGTCGCACTGGAGCCAGCATCTAGCTCCAGTTGTCGGATCCTCACCTCCTTGTCAGCTTCTATTTTCCTAATTTCAAGTTCAAAAGTCATCTGTCTCTCTTTATCTTTTTGCTCCATTTCTAACCGAGCCAGCCTCACCTTCAGCCTAGCAGTCCCATCTGAACGACCCGAAGCAGAAGACAAAGGGTCAAATCGGGGCAATGTAAAGGGGGTAGGAGCAACCCCTTCCTCCGCCCTGTCCTCCGACTTGGCATCGGAAGGTCTACCCGTCTCCTCTCCTTGCATTGAGAGAATTCGTTCTCTCACTAAACCCTCCCCAACTAGCACCAAAAGCTCAGCCTTTAGGGCTTTCGCAGGGAAAACGAATCCATAATGGTCAGCTATAGCTAAAAGGTCTACTTTACGAAACCTCAAACAATCAATAGAGGGCGCTTCAAAAAACTTGGAGATGTATAAGATGGCTGATGCAGCCATCTTATACAATGCAGTCTACTGAACACTAACTAAACAAGTCATCCAAACTCACAACCTACCATCACACCTCAATCACTAACCACAGAGAGAGCTCAGAGCAGCAGGGTCCGGTGGGTTTAATGGAAGAATCCCGGATGAGCCCCCATGTTTCATTTGTTCCCAGGGGGAAGGGGAAGGCACCTAGGGAGTGCTTAGGCAAGAGGCCCGCGGGCATACATATACCCGTAGCATATTCGCTGTCTAGACACACTAGGTAAGACCTGGGCGGACCATCCCTTGTATTTTGGTTAGGGCACCAGGTGGTGCTAAATTAGGTAAGTAGTGGGTAGGCAGGTAAGATAGGAGAGGGGGGCTTTGAGATTTACTTTCTTTGCTTTGGTTCTGTCCAGCCCCTTTTCCCCATATTACCGTGTAAAGGAATAAAGTCCTTGTAAACGGTACCACATTCTGCCTGTTGTCATTCTTACTTGCACCTACAGTCCATACCTTTTTCACTTCACAGAGAGTTTAGTTGTAGCAGGGTGTTGCGTTCCCTCTTCATAGAGGCGTGCGTAACATAATTACGGGCTAGCAACAGGATCTTGCCCGCATACGATACAAAAATCAGTCAGTTTCAGATGTAAACACACAGACAGACAGACAGACAGACAGACAGACAGACAGACAGACAGACAGACAGACAGACAGACATGACATGACATGCATTAGATATGCCCCCCTGAGGAGCCCTCCTGAGGACTCAAGTGGACTCCTAGTCTCTCCCCAGAGCCACATATCCGGTCTGCTACTGGGTAAATATACTGCAAACCACAGCTTCATTTACTACAGGGCTCCAATACTACAGGGCTCCCTACAGGGCCCGATACTACAGGGCTCCGATACTACAGGGACACTACAGGGCTCCAATACTACAGGGCTCAATACTACAGGGCTCCAACACCAGGGCAACACACAGGGCTACTACAGGGTCTACAGGGCTCCGATACTACAGGGCTCCGATACTACAGGGCTCCGATACTACAGGGCTCCGATACTACAGGGCTCCGATACTACAGGGCTCCGATACTACAGGGCTCCGATACTACAGGGCTCCGATACTACAGGGCTCCGATACTACAGGGCTCCGATACTACAGGGCTCCGATACTACAGGGCTCCGATACTACAGGGCTCCGATACTCAGGGCTCCGATACTACAGGGCTCCAACACAGGGCTCCAACACTACAGGGCTCCGATACACAGGGCTACTACAGGGCTCCAATACTACAGGGCTCCAATACTACAGGGCTCCAATACTACAGGACTCCGATACTACAGGGCTCCGCTACAGGGCTCCGATACTACAGGGCTCCGATACTACAGGGCTCCTATACTACAGGGCTCCGATACTACAGGGCTCCGATACTACAGGGCTCCAATACTACAGGGCTCCGATACTACAGGGCTCCGATACTACAGGGCTCCGATACTACAGGGCTCCGATACTACAGGGCTCCGATACTACAGGGCTCCGATACTACAGGGCTCCAATACTACAGGGCTCCAATACTACAGGGCTCCAATACTACAGGGCTCCAATACTACAGGGCTCCAATACTACAGGGCTCCGATACTACAGGACTCCGATACTACAGGGCTCCGATACTACAGGGCTCCGATACTACAGGGCTCCTATACTACAGGGCTCCAATACTACAGGGCTCCGATACTACAGGGCTCTGATACTACAGGGCTCCGATACTACAGGGGCTACAGGGCTCAATACTACTACAGGGCTCCAATACTACAGGGCTCCAATACTACAGGGCTCCGATACTACAGGGCTCCTGATACAGGGCTCCGACACTACAGGGCTCTGCTCCGATACTACAGGGCTCCGATACTACAGGGCTCCAATACTACAGGGCTCCAATACTACAGGGCTCCAATACTACAGGGCTCCAATACTACAGGGCTCCTTTACTACAGGGCTCCAATACTACAGGGACAGGGCTCCGATACTACAGGGCTCCTATACTACAGGGCTCCAATACTACAGGGCTCCATACTACAGGGCTCTGATACTACAGGGCTCCGATACTACAGGGCTCCAATACTACAGGGCTACTACAGGGCTCCTATACTACAGGGCTCCAATACTACAGGGCTCCAATACTACAGGGCTCTGATACTACAGGGCTCCAATTACAGGGCTCCAACACTACAGGGCTCTGATACTACAGGGCTCAATACTACAGGGCTCCGACACTACAGGGCTCTGATTCTACAGGGCTCCAATACTACAGGGCTCTGATACTACAGGGCTCCAATACTACAGGGCTCCGACACTACAGGGCTCCAACACTACAGGGCTCTGATACAACAGGGCTCCTACTACAGGGCTCCAATATTGTGGCTCCAAGCTGCATGCCAGGATTTTCCTTTATTGACACGCAGGCAGGGGAAGGATTGGTTTGGAGACTGGAGAGGGAGATCCCCGACCAAACCATCCACAATGAGGTCTATCTGGTCTGGGTCCAGTTCAAGGACACTCATTACTCAACTCACAGTTATGGGTCTCTCCCCTTTCTCTCCTCTCTCTCTATCTCTCAATCTCTCTCTCCTTCCATCCCTCCCTCTTCCCTCCCTCTCTCTCTCTGTATCCCTCCCTCCCTCCTCTCTCTGTATCCCTCCCCCCTCCCTCCCTCCCCCTCTCTCTCTCTCTCCCTCCCCTCCCTCCCTCTCTCCCTCCGTCTCTCTCCTCTCTCTCCCTCCTCCCTCCCTCTCTCTCCCCTCCCTCCCCCTCCTCTCTCTCCCTCTCTCTCCCTCCTCCCCTCCCTCCTCTCTCTCTCCTCCCTCTCTCCCTCCTCCTCTCTCTCTCTCCCTCTCTCTCTCCTTCCTCCTGTCTCTCTCCTCTCTCTCTCCTTCCATCCCCCCCCCCTTCCCTCCCTCCCCTCTCTCTCCCTCCTCCCTCCCTCCCCCTCCCTCCCTCTCCCTCCCCTCCCTCCCTCCCTCTCTCTCTCCCTCCCTCCCTCTCCCTCTCTCCATCTCTCCCTCCCTCCTCCCTCCCTCCCTCTCTCCCTCCCCTCCCTCCCTCCCTCCCTCCCTCTCTCCCTCCCTCTCTCCCTCCCTCCCTCCTCTCTATCCCTCCCTCCCTCCCTCTCTCCCTCCCTCCCTCCCTCCCTCCCTCCCTCCCTCCCTCCCTCCCTCCCTCCCTCCCTCCCTCCCTCCCCTCCCTCCCTCCCTCCTCTCTCTCTGTATCCCTCCCTCCCTCCCCTCTCCCTCCCTCCCTCCCTCCCTCCCATGTGTTTATGTCTCTCCCCATCTGACACAGCAACAGTTACAGAAACATCAACAACACGTGGGTGGTTGCCAGGGAGACACAACATAAAAACATGTTGATGTTACCAGGCTTCATTTATAATAATGATTATTATCACACAGACACACAGACACACAGACACACAGACACACAGAGACACAGACACACAGACACACAGACACACAGATACACAGACACACAGAGACACAGACACACAGACACAGACACACAGACACACAGAGACACAGACACACAGACACACAGACACACAGACACACAGAGACACAGACACACAGAGACACAGAGACACAGACACACACAGACACAGAGACAGACACAGACACACAGACACACAGAGACACAGACACACAGACACACAGACACAGAGACATAGACACAGACACACAGAGACACAGAGACACAGACACACAGACACAGACACAGACACACAGACACAGACACAGACACAGACACACACACAGAGACACAGACACACAGAGACACAGACACACAGACACACAGACACACAGACACACATAGACACAGACACACAGACACACAGACACACAGACACACATAGACACAGACACACAGACACAGACACAGACACACAGACACAGAGACACAGACACACAGAGACACAGACACACAGACACACAGACACACATAGACACAGACACACAGACACAGACACACAGACACACATAGACACAGACACACAGACACACAGACACAGACACAGACACACAGACACATAGACACAGACACACAGAGACAGACACACAGACACACAGACACAGACACACAGAGACACAGAGACACAGACACACAGACACACAGAGACACAGACACACAGACACACAGAGACACAGACACACAGAGACACAGACACACAGACACACAGACACACAGAGACACAGACACAGAGACAGACACACAGACACACATAGACACAGACACACAGATACACAGACAGACACAGACACACAGACACACAGACACACAGACACACAGGCACACAGACACACAGACACACAGAGACACAGAGACACAGACACACAGACACACAGACACATAGACACAGACATACAGACACACAGACACACAGACACACAGAGACACAGAGACACAGACCCACAGACACACAGAGACACAGACACACAGACACACACAGACACAGAGACACAGAGACACAGAGACACAGAGACACAGACACACAGACACACAGACACACAGACACACATAGACACAGACACACAGACACACAGACAAACAGACCACATAGACACAGACACACACAGACACACAGACATAGACACAGACATACAGACACACATAGACACAGACCACAGACACACAGACACACATAGACACAGACACACAGACACACAGACACAGACACAGACACACATAGACACAGACACACAGACAGAATAGACACAGACCCCACGGACACAGACACACAGACACACAGACACACAGACACACAGACACAGACACACAGAATATCCCCCACACACAGACACCACACAGAGACACAGACGCACCCCCCACAGAATATCTCTCTCATTCATATAGAGAACATTACAGGCAGGCAGACAATTCCTCCCTCCCTCCTCCCTCCCTCCCTCCCCCCTCTTCCCTCCCTCCCTCTCTCTCCTCCCTCCCCCTCTCCCCTCTGCTCCCTCCCTTTATTCTTGCCTCTCTCCTCCCTCCATTCCTCTGCTCCCTCCCTCTCTCTCCCCCTCCCTCATCCTCCCTCCCTCTCTCCTCCCTCCACTCATCTGCTCCCTCCCTCTCCCCCTTCCTCTCTTTCCTCCCTCCCTCCCTCCCTCCTCTCCTCCCTCCCTCCCTCTCTCCCCCTCCCCTCTCCTCTTCCCTCATCTGCTCCCTCCCTCTCCCCCTTCCTCTCTTTCCTCCCCCCTCCCTCTCCCTCTCCTCCCTCCCTCCCTCCCCTCTCCCCCTCCCTCTCTCCTCTCCCCCTCCCTCTCTCTCTCCTCCCCTCCCTCCTCCCTCTCCCCCTCCCTCCCTCTCTCCATCCCTCCCCCTCCCTCCCTCCCTCCTCTCCCCCTCCCTCTCCCTCTCTCCTCCCTCTCCTCCCTCCTCCCTCTCCATCCCTCCCTCCCTCCCTCTCCCCCTCCCTCCTTCCCCCTCTGCTCCCTCCCTCTCTCCTCCCCCCTCCTCCTCCCTCTGCTCCCTCCCCCTCTCCCCCTCCCTCTCTCTCTCCTCCTCTCCCCCTCCCTCTCTCCTCTCCTCCCTCCCTCCATCCCTCCCTCTCCTCCCTCCCTCCCTCCTCTCCCCCTCCCTCTCCTCTCCTCCCTCTCCTCCCTCCTCCCTCTCTCCATCCCTCCCTCTGCTCCCTCCCTCCCTCTCCCCTCCCTCTCTCCCCCTCCCTCTCCCTCCCTCCCTCTCTCCCCCTCCCTCCTCCCTCTGCTCCATCCCTCCCTCTGCTCCCTCCCTCCCTCCCTCCTCTCCCCCTCCCTCTCTCTCCCCCTCCCTCTCCTCTCTCCTCTCCCCCTCCCTCTCCTCCCTCCACCCTCTGCTCCATCCCTCCCTCTCTCCCTCCCTCCCTCTCTCTCTCCTCCCTATGCTCCCTCCCTCCCTCCCCATCCATCCCTCTCTCTGCCAATGGCCCATTGATGTGGTTTCCACACAGTCATGACACAAGCCAGATCACTACAGATCTCTTTTGTCAACAAAATGTGTTTGTTTCAGAATATTCCCCTTCATTCACAGCTTTCCCTCACATGGCAGTGTAGAGGGGTATGTCCCAAAATAGCACACTATTCCCTGTCCACTGTGGATCCTACGGGCTCTGGTCAAAAGTAGTGCACTTTGTAGTGCATAAGGTGCCATGTGAGACTCATCACCACTTGGGCTGATCTGGGGCCTGTTGTAATTAACAGTGGAGTGTTACCGAGGAGACCTGCAACGTGTCACTCAGAAGAACGTTCCTTCATCGTTGCCACGGGAACCTGACAGACCACAATGTGGCGCTCTCACCCCTCCTCCCCCGACACTCCCCCTCCTCCCCCGACACTCCCCCCCTCCTCACCCCCCCCCGACACTCACCCCTCCTCCCCCGACACTCACCCCTCCTCCCCCTGACACTCACCCCTCCTCCCCCGACACTCACCCCTCCTCCCCCCGACACTCCCCCTCCCCCCCCCCCAACACTCCCCCTCCTCCCCCGACACTCACCCCTCCTCCCCCCCCCACCCTCTCCCCCTCCCCCCTCCCCCCGACACTCACCCCTCTCCCATCTGACTCCCCCTCCTCCCCCGACACTCACCCCTCTCCCATCTGACTCCCCCTCCTCCCCCGACACTCACCCCTCTCCCATCTGACTCCCCCTCCTCCCCCGACACTCACCCCTCTCCCATCTGACTCCCCCTCCTCCCCCCGACTCTCACCCCTCTCCCATCTGACTCTCACCCTCCTCCCCACGACACTCACCCGTCTGTGTCTGCCCACGCCTCACCCCGTCTCCCCCATCAGGAGAAAGACTGCTCCCTGGTCTCGTCTCATGGAGACGTTACGGAGCGTGACTTGACGTATGAGACCAGACTCATTTAGAGTTTAAAACAGATTGTGGTCAGCTGGCTGTGTGTGGTGGAGAGAGGATATGTCAGGAGAGGAGAAGAGGAGAGAGGGAGGGGGAGGGGGAGGAGTGGAGGAGTGGAGAGGAGGAGAAGAGGAGTGGAGAGGAGGAGTGGAGGAGAGAGGGAGGAGGAAAGGGAGGAGAGAGAGGGAGGAGGAAAAGGAGAGGAGAGAGGGAGGATAGGAGAGAGGGAGGAGGAAAGGAGAGGAGAGAGGGAGGAGGATAGGAGAGAGGGAGGAGAGGAGAGAGGAGGAGGATAGGAGAGGAAAGAGAGAAGTGGAAAAGAGAGGGAGGAGGACAGGAGAAAGGAAGGAGGAGAGTAGTAGAATAGACTCACTGGTAGATGTCCTTGCGCAGCACGGTTCTGGTCAGAGGGTTATCTGCCTGAGGGGCCACGCTGACAGATCCTATCTTCAGTACCAGAGTGTCCTCTCTCTCTCTCCTCAGCTGGGGTTCTGGGAGACACAACACACGGAGGGTATCAGACCCAGACAGACCATATATACTTCAGTACCAGAGTGTCCTCTCTCTCTCTCCTCAGCTGGGGTTCTGGGAGACACAAACCTACAGGAGGGTTTCTCTCCAGGAACAGGGTTGGAGTTAAAACCTCCAGCAGGGTCTCTCTCCAGGAACAGGGTTGGAGTTAAAACCTACAGGAGGGTCTGTCCAGTCTGTCCTGTCTGTCCTGTCTGTCTGTCTGTCCTGTCTGTCCGGTCTGTCCGGTCTGTCCTGTCTGTCCAGTCTGTCCTATCTGTCCTGTCTGTCCAGTTTGTCCTGTCTGTCCAGTCTGTCCGGTCTGTCCAGTCCAGTCTGTCCAGTCTGTCCTGTCTGTCCTGTCTGTCCTGTCTGTCCAGTCTGTCCAGTCTGTCCTGCCTGTCCAGTCCTACCTGTGTGTCTGTCCTGTCTGTCCTGTCTGTCCAGTCTGTCCAGTCCTACCTGTGTGTCTGTCCTGTCTGTCGAGTCTGTCCAGTCTGTCCAGTCTTACCTGTGTGTCTGTCCTATCTGTCCGGTCTGTCCAGTCTGTCCAGTCTTACCTGTTTGTCTGTCCTGTCTGTCCGGTCTGTCGAGTCTGTCCAGTCCTACCTGTGTGTCTGTCCAGTCCTACCTGTGTCCAGTCTGTCCTGTCTGTCCAGTCTGTCCTGTGTGTCTGTCCTGTGTGTCCGGTCTGTCCTGTCCGTCCAGTCTTACCTGTCTGTCCTGTCTGTCTGGTCTGTCCTGTCTTACCTGTCTGTGTCTGTCCGGTCTGTCCTGTCCGTCCAGTCTGTCCAGTCTTACCTGTGTGTCTGTCCAGTCTTACCTGTGTGTCTGTCCAGTCTGTCCTGTCCGTCCAGTCTGTCCTGTCTGTCCAGTCTTACCTGTGTGTCTGTCCTGTCTGTCCGGTCTGTCCTGTCTGTCCTGTCCGTCCAGTCTGTCCAGTCTTACCTGTGTGTCTGTCCAGTCTTACCTGTGTGTCTGTCCAGTCTTACCTGTGTGTCTGTCCTATCTGTCCAGTCTTACCTGTGTGTCTGTCCTGCCTGTGCTGTCTGTCCAGTCTTACCTGTGTGTCTGTCCTGTCCGTCCGGGTTCCAGGGACAAAACACCCTGATCACTGATGTGTTGACATATATCAGCGGCAGGCTGCGCGACGTCAGGGCGTGACTTCTCATCGGCTGGCCCGCCGTTTTGCCGAGGTCCCGGTATCGTCGTGGCAGCGAGGCGTGGAACACCCCGGCTACGGTGGCCAGTAAGGGACAGGAGAGGACAAGGTCAAAAGGTTGGGCGGTCAGCAGGATCTCTCTCAGGTAGTGGGGAGACCCGTCAGCCGGGCCCTCCGTCAGCCGCTGGGTCCCGCGAGGATCCGGTCGTTCCAGCCGCGTGGTCAACTTGTGGCGGACGTTTCTGGTGACCGCCTGGGGGAAGGTCATATTTATATAAATACATTATATTACTACTACTACTAGTAATAATAATGAATACATAATAATACTAATGAATACATAATAATACTAATGAACACATAATTATAATAATATTAATACTAATGAATATATAATACTACTAATAATGCATAACACAATGAATGAATACATAATAATACTAATGAATACATAATAATACTAATGAATACATAATAATACCAATGAATACATAATACCAATGCATACATAATAATGAATATATAACGATAATAATACTAATAATATAATAATAATACCAATGAATACATAATAATACTAATGATACTTCTGATACTAATAATAATTGAATATATAATATGAATATATAATAATAATAATAATTAATATATAATAATAATAATACTAATGAAATGTATATAATAATAATAATAATAATGAATATATAATAATAATAATACTAATGAATATATAATAATAATAATACTGATGAATATATAATAATAATAATGAATATATAATAATAATAATACTAATGAATATATAATAATAATAATGAATATATATATAATAATAATAATAATGAATATATAATAATAATAAATATATAATAATAATAATAATGAATATATAATAATAATAATGAATATATAATAATAATAATACTGAATATATATAATAATAATAATGAATATATAATAATAATAATAATAATGAATATATAATAATAATAATGAATATATAATAATAATAATAATGAATATATAATAATAATGAATATATAATAATAATAATAATAATGAATATATAATAATAATAATAACAATACTAAATAATAATTATAATGAATATATAATAATGAATATATAATAATTATTAATAATAATAATTAATCTATAATAATAATAATAAATAATAATTATAATGAATATATAATAATAATAATGAATATATAATAATAATAATGAATATATAATAATAATCATAATAATGAATATATAATAATAATCATAATAATATATATATAATAATAATAATAATAATAATACTGAATATATAATAATAATAATAATGAATATATAATAATAATGAATATATAATAATAATAATGAAATATATAATAATAATAATAATAATTAATAATAATTATAACGAATATATAATAATAATTAATAATAATAATACATCTATAATAATAATAATAAATAATAATTATAATGAATCTATAATAATAATAATAATGAATCTATAATAATAATAATAATAATAATAATTATAATGAATATATAATAATAATTATTAATAATAATAATTAATCTATAATAATAATAATAAATAATAATTATAATGAATATATACTAATAATTATTAATAATAATAAATAATACTTATAATGTATATATAATAATAATTAATCTATAATAATAATAATAAATAATAATTATAATGAATATATAATAATTAATCTATAATAATAATTAATACATAATAATATAAACAACAATAATAACTATTGTAATAATAATTGTAACCTGGGTGTATGTGATGGACAGGAATCCGTGCTGCTGGTGGGAGGAAACCTCCAGGACCTTGGCTGCTGTCTGATTGGTGGGGAGGTGGAGACAACAGGTTCACAGTGGAACACCACATAAACACTAACTGAGACACATTAACCCAACTCCTGGACTACAATGGAGAATCTCCAGTCAAAGACTAGAGCTTTAAGGTAACACTTCCTATGAACAGTCTACTGATACAACAATACCACACTCATAAAGCCCCTACTGGGTCCATAGGGCTCTGGTCTAATGTAGTGCACTACTGGGCCCATAGGGCTCTGGTCTAATGTAGTGCACTACTGGGCCCATAGGGCTCTGGTCTAATGTAGTGCACTACTGGGTCCATAGGGCTCTGGTCTAATGTAGTGCACTACTGGGCCCATAGGGCTCTGGTCTAATGTAGTGTACTACTGGGTCCATAGGGCTCTGGTCTAATGTAGTGCACTACTGGGCCCATAGGGCTCTGGTCTAATGTAGTGCACTACTGGGTCCATAGGGCTCTGGTCTAATGTAGTGCACTACTGGGTCCATAGGGCTCTGGTCAAACGGACTGATCCCAGGCCTGTACTGTATGTGACTGATCCCAGGCCTGTACTGTATGTGACTGATCCCAGGCCTGTACTGTATGTGACTGATCCCAGGCCTGTACTGTATGTGACTGATCCCAGACCTGTACTGTATGTGACTGATCCCAGGCCTGTACTGTATGTGACTGATCCCAGACCTGTACTGTATGTGACTGATCCCAGGCCTGTACTGTATGTGACTGATCCCAGGCCTGTACTGTATGTGACTGATCCCAGGCCTGTACTGTATGTGACTGATCCCAGACCTGTACTGTATATGACTGATCCCAGGCCTGTACTGTATGTGACTGATCCCAGGCCTGTACTGTATGTGACTGATCCCAGGCCTGTACTGTATGTGACTGTCTAACAGGCCTGTACTGTATGTGACTGATCCCAGGCCTGTACTGTATATGACTGATCCCAGGCCTGTACTGTATGTGACTGATCCCAGGCCTGTACTGTATGTGACTGATCCCAGGCCTGTACTGTATGTGACTGATCCCAGGCCTGTACTGTATGTGACTGATCCCAGGCCTGTACTGTATGTGACTGATCCCAGGCCTGTACTGTATGTGACTGATCCCAGGCCTGTACTGTATGTGACTGATCCCAGGCCTGTACTGTATGTGACTGTCTAACAGGCCTGTACTGTATGTGACTGATCCCAGGCCTGTACTGTATATGACTGATCCCAGGCCTGTACTGTATGTGACTGATCCCAGGCCTGTACTGTATGTGACTGATCCCAGGCCTGTACTGTATGTGACTGATCCCAGGCCTGTACTGTATGTGACTGATCCCAGGCCTGTACTGTATGTGACTGATCCCAGGCCTGTACTGTATGTGACTGATCCCAGGCCTGTACTGTATGTGACTGATCCCAGGCCTGTACTGTATGTGACTGATCCCAGGCCTGTACTGTATGTGACTGATCCCAGGCCTGTACTGTATGTGACTGATCCCAGGCCTGTACTGTATGTGACTGATCCCAGGCCTGTACTGTATGTGACTGATCCCAGGCCTGTACTGTATGTGACTGATCCCAGACCTGTACTGTATGTGACTGATCCCAGGCCTGTACTGTATGTGACTGATCCCAGGCCTGTACTGTATGTGACTGATCCCAGGCCTGTACTGTATGTGACTGATCCCAGACCTGTACTGTATATGACTGATCCCAGGCCTGTACTGTATGTGACTGATCCCAGGCCTGTACTGTATGTGACTGATCCCAGGCCTGTACTGTATGTGACTGTCTAACAGGCCTGTACTGTATGTGACTGATCCCAGGCCTGTACTGTATATGACTGATCCCAGGCCTGTACTGTATGTGACTGATCCCAGGCCTGTACTGTATGTGACTGATCCCAGGCCTGTACTGTATGTGACTGATCCCAGGCCTGTACTGTATGTGACTGATCCCAGGCCTGTACTGTATGTGACTGATCCCAGGCCTGTACTGTATGTGACTGATCCCAGGCCTGTACTGTATGTGACTGATCCCAGGCCTGTACTGTATGTGACTGTCTAACAGGCCTGTACTGTATGTGACTGATCCCAGGCCTGTACTGTATGTGACTGATCCCAGGCCTGTACTGTATGTGACTGATCCCAGGCCTGTACTGTATGTGACTGATCCCAGGCCTGTACTGTATGTGACTGATCCCAGGCCTGTACTGTATGTGACTGATCCCAGGCCTGTACTGTATGTGACTGATCCCAGGCCTGTACTGTATGTGACTGATCCCAGGCCTGTACTGTATGTGACTGATCCCAGGCCTGTACTGTATGTGACTGATCCCAGGCCTGTACTGTATGTGACTGATCCCAGGCCTGTACTGTATGTGACTGATCCCAGGCCTGTACTGTATGTGATTGATCCCAGGCCTGTACTGTATGTGACTGATCCCAGGCCTGTACTGTATGTGACTGATCCCAGGCCTGTACTGTATGTGACTGATCCCAGGCATGTACTGTATGTGACTGATCCCAGGCCTGTACTGTATGTGATTGTATCTAACAGCCTGATGCAGTTAGCCACGCTGAAGCTAAAAATACATCAATATATCTGTCTGGTCTCTAAATTAAACTAGTGTAACTCCGTAGAGGAGACCAGGCGTCTTCTGGAGGGCCGTACCTCTTGTCAACAAGGAAGTAAATTCAAAGTTAAATAACATCTCTGATTTACAAGCAACATCTATCTACTGTTAACAATCTTAACGGTTGATTTGCACTAATTCATTACCGACGAAAATATTTCAAATTTCACAATACAAGTGAAAGAAAATGCCGTTAAATTACGAGGAAGGCGATTGGTTAAGAGATAAGAAGAAATTCCAAGAAAAAGTTGAGCTCTTTTCCACATCAATCACAAGAGTTTGGGCTTTCATCAACCTTGGACGATAAAGATGGTTCATCACTGAACGCATGGAGAACAGGTTGAATACCTCATTGGCCATTGTGTAGGCCTTCGTACTTATCGTATGAACAACAGGTTGAATACCTCATTGGCCATTGTGTAGGCCTTCGTACTTATCGTATGAACAACAGGTTGAATACCTCATTGGCCATTGTGTAGGCCTTCGTACTTATCGTATGAACAACAAGTTGAATACCTCATTGGCCATTGTGTAGGCCTTCGTACTTATCGTATGAACAACAGGTTGAATACCTCATTGGCCATTGTGTAGGCCTTCGTACTTATCGTATGAACAACAAGTTGAATACCTCATTGGCCATTGTGTAGGCCTTCGTACTTATCGTATGAACAACAGGTTGAATACCTCATTGGCCATTGTGTAGGCCTTCGTACTTATCGTATGAACAACAGGTTGAATACCTCATTGGCCATTGTGTAGGCCTTCGTACTTATCGTATGAACAACAAGTTGAATACCTCATTGGCCATTGTGTAGGCCTTCGTACTTATCGTATGAACAACAAGTTGAATACCTCATTGGCCATTGTGTAGGCCTTCGTACTTATTGTATGAACAACAGGTTGAATACCTCATTGGCCATTGTGTAGGCCTTCGTACTTATCGTATGAACAACAGGTTGAATACCTCATTGGCCATTGTGTAGGCCTTCGTACTTATTGTATGAACAACAGGTTGAATACCTCATTGGCCATTGTGTAGGCCTTCGTACTTATCGTATGAACAACAAGTTGAATACCTCATTGGCCATTGTGTAGGCCTTCGTACTTATCGTATGAACAACAGGTTGAATACCTCATTGGCCATTGTGTAGGCCTTCGTACTTATCGTATGAACAACAGGTTGAATACCTCATTGGCCATTGTGTAGGCCTTCGTACTTATCGTATGAACAACAGGTTGAATACCTCATTGGCCATTGTGTAGGCCTTCGTACTTATCGTATGAACAACAGGTTGAATTTACAACCAATCTATGGAGGAGAGATTTGACCTCTAACCCTCAGGACCAGGATGTAACTGGAGTTATTACTCCCTGTACAGGTGATGATTCGCATCACCCGCCCTCCTGAGGTCGATTTAGTCCACTTGAAAGTCCTGATTGTAGCGACTAGGTACGGGTGAACAGGAACATTAAGACAGAGTTCAGTCTGAGTCTTTACGGGATGTGACGTTCCCATATCATAACCTGATTGGCTTCTGGGATGGCACTGCATGATGAGAGTTAAACGGGCTAGTTGGGTAAAAAGCCCACTGTGACCAAGGTTGATGAGAACTCAGACAGCTGAAGAGGAAACGGTTCTTACAGGCGGAACGAAGCCAGAGAGGTGGCTGAAGGAGTCCTGTTTGCTGACGGGTCGGACCAACACCGTACGTCTGTTCAGCTTATCGGTACAAGACAGGA
>NW_024609792.1:340000-347500 GCF_018296145.1 Oncorhynchus tshawytscha
CCAGCCCCCTCTCTCATAGCTCCATCCCCAGCCCCCCCTCTCTTAGCTCCATCCCCTCCCTCTAGCTCAAACCCCAGCCCCCTCCCTCATAGCTCCATCCCCAGCCCCCTCCCTCTAGCTCCACCCCCAGCCCCCTCTCTCTTAGCTCCATCCCCAGCCCCCTCTCTCATAGCTCCATCCCCAGCCTCCATCCCCAGCCCCCTCACTCATAGCTCCATCCCCAGCCCCTTCACTCATAGCTCCATCCCCAGCCCCCTCTCTCATAGCTCCATCCCCAGCCCCCTCTCTCTTAGCTCCATCCCCAGCCCCCTCTCTCATAGCTCCATCCCCAGCCCCCTCACTCATAGCTCCATCCCCAGCCCCTCTCTCATAGCTCCATCCCCAGCCCCCTCTCTCATAGCTCCATCCCCAGCCCCCTCTCTCATAGCTCCATCCCCAGCCCCCTCTCTCATAGCTCCATCCCCAGCCCCTCTCTCATAGCTCCATCCCCAGCCCCCTCTCTCATAGCTCCATCCCCAGCCCCCTCACTCATAGCTCCATCCCCAGCCCCCTCTCTCAAAGCTCCATCCCCAGCCCCCTCTCTCATAGCTCCATCCCCTCTCTCATAGCTCCATCCCCAGCCCCCTCTCTCATAGCTCCATCCCCAGCCCCTCTCTCATAGCTCCATCCCCAGCCCCTTCACTCATAGCTCCATCCCCAGCCCCCTCTCTCATAGCTCCAACCCCAGCCCCCTCTCTCATAGCTCCATCCCCAGCCCCCTCTCTCATAGCTCCACCCCCAGCCCCCTCACTCATAGCTCCATCCTAAGCCCCCTCTCTCATAGCTCCTTCCTCAGCCCTCTCTCTCATAGCTCCATCCCCTCACTCATAGATCCATCCCCAGCCCCCTCTCTCATAGCTCCATCCCCAGCCCCCTCACTCATAGCTCCATCCTCAGCCCCCTCTCTCATAGCTCCATCCCCAGCCCCCTCTCTCATAGCTCCATCCCCAGCCCCCTCTCTCATAGCTCCATCCCCAGCCCCCTCTCTCATAGCTCCATCCCCAGCCCCCTCTCTCATAGCTCCATCCCCAGCCCCCTCACTCATAGCTCCATCCCCAGCCCCCTCTCTCAAAGCTCCATCCCCAGCCCCCTCACTCATAGCTCCATCCCCAGCCCCCTCTCTCAAAGCTCCATCCCAGCCCCCTCTCTCATAGCTCCATCCCCTCTCTCATAGCTCCATCCCCAGCCCCCTCTCTCATAGCTCCATCCCCTCTCTCATAGCTCCATCCCCTCTCTCATAGCTCCATCCCCAGCCCCCTCTCTCATAGCTTCATCCCCTCTCTCATAGCTCCATCCCCAGCCCCTCTCTCATAGCTCCATCCCCAGCCCCCTCTCTCATAGCTCCATCCCCAGCCCCCTGAACACAGAGTAACATGAACACAGAGACAGGAACACAGAGTAACAGGAACACAGAGTAATAGGAACACAGAGACAGGAACACAGAGACAGGAACACAGAGTAACAGGAACACAGAGAGAACCTGTCCTGTCAGGATCCAGGAGACATCTGGATGTACCTGGTCTGGTACTGGTCCATGTTGAAGCTGCCCACTTTACATTTGATCTTGGTGTAAACATCCTGAACATCTACTGACGCACTGAGATCCTCAGCCTCACTGATCACACAGATCTCTGGAGAGAGAGAGGGGGAGAGAGAGATAGAGAGAGGGAGGGGGAGAGATAGAGGGGGAGAGAGAGAGAAGGAGGGAGAGGGAGGGGTGAGAGGGAGAAGGAGGGAGAGAGAGGGAGGGGGAGAGATATAGGGGGGATATAGGGGGGAGAGAGAGGGAGGGGGAGAGGGGGAAGAGGGAGAGAGAGAAAGAGAGAGGAGAGGGAGAGGGAGGAGAGAGAGGGAGGGGGAGAGAGAGAGGGGAGAGAGATGGGGAGAGGGAGAGGAGGAATGGGGGAGAGACATGGAGAGAAAGGGGAGAGAGAGACAGGGAGAGAGGGGGAGAGAGAGGGGAGAGGGGATAGAGAGAGAGAAGGAGAGAGAGAGAAAGAGAGAGGGGGAGAGAGGGAGGGGATAGAGAGGGGGTGGGGGAGAGAACATTAGTGGGATACATTTCATGTGTGTTGCCTGACATGCTATGTGTGTTTGTGATTAGTGGATTTCTCTGGGCGCGGCCCTATCCAGACCCTGGTCAAACACACGTTTATGAATCAACTGTAGACCTCTTAGTGGACGAAGGCTGATCTCCACATGGATTCCTGCTGTCCTGTTACCAAGCCAGAGGAGACAGAGACAAAGAGAGAGACAGAGAGACAGAGAGAGAGAGACAGAGAGAGAGAGAGAAGAATATATTTGAGAGCGAGAGACAGAGAGAGCAGAATATATTTGTGAGAGAAAGAGAGAGAGAAAGAGAGAGAGAGAGCAGAATATATTTGAGAGAGAGAGAGAGAGAGAGCAGAATATATGTGTGAGAGAGACAGAGAGAGAGAGAGCAGAATATATTTGAGAGCGAGAAGAATATATTTGAGAGAGAGAGAGAGAGAGCCAACCACTATCGGTAAGTGGTGTGTTGTCAAACATTGCAGTGAAAACGCCTCGTTGTGAAGCGCCCAGGTTCCAATGCTCAGTCAGGAGGCTTCCTGTTTAGGAGGTATCCATCCGCCTGCCGCACTCCTGGACCCTGTCCTGATGAGAGGGTGTGTGTGTGTGTCTGTGTGTGTGTGAGTGTGTGTGTGTGTATATGTGTGTGTATATGTGTGTGTGTGTGTGTGTGTGTGTGTGCTATCTGTGTGTGTGTGTGTGTTGTCTGTGTGTGTGTGTGTTGTCTGTGTGTGTGTGTGTGTATATGTGTGTGTGTGTGTGTGTGTGTGTGTGTGTGTGTGTGTGTGTGTGTGTGTGTGTGTGTGTGTGTGTGTGTGTGGGTGGGCTCTCTGAGCCCAGCTATCTGAACCATCTCTGTGAGGTCCTCCCAGGGTTTCACCATAGAGCTCTCTGAGCCCAGCTATCTGGATGACAGATGTCCTAGAGGAGGGGGAGGGGGTCCTAGAGGAGGGGAGGGGGTCCTAGAGGAGGGGAGGGGCTCCTAGAGGAGGGGAGGGGGTTCCTAGAGGAGGGGGCTCCTAGAGGAGGGGGAGGGGGCTCCTAGAGGAGGAGATGGGGCTCCTAGAGGAGGGGAGGTGGCTCCTAGAGGAGGGGAGGGGCTCCTGGAGGAGGGGAGGTGGCTCCTAGAGGAGGGGAGGGGGCTCCTGGAGGAGGGGAGGGGCTCCTGGAGGAGGGGAGGGGGCTCCTAGAGGAGGAGATGGGGCTCCTAGAGGAGGGGAGGGGGCTCCTGGAGGAGGGGAGGTGGCTCCTAGAGGGGGGAGGGGGCTCCTGGAGGAGGGGGGGGGGCTCCTGGAGGAGGGGAGGGGGCTCCTAGGAGGAGGAGATGGGGCTCCTAGAGGAGGGGGAGGGGGCTCCTAGAGGAGGGAGGGGGCTCTTAGAGGAGGGGGAGAGGGCTCCTAGAGGACGGGAGGAGGCTCCTAGAGGAGGGGAGGGGGTCCTAGAGGAGGGGGTCCTAGAAGAGGGGAGGGGGTCCTAGAGGAGGGGGGGGGTCCTAGAGGAGGGGAGGGGCTCCTAGAGGAGGGGAGGGGGCTCCTGGAGGAGGGGAGGGGGCTCCTAGAGGAGGGGAGAGGGCTCCTAGAGGAGGGGAGAGGGCTCCTGGAGGAGGGGAGGGGGCTCCTGGAGGAGGGGAGGGGGCTCCTAGAGGAGGGGAGGGGGCTCCTAGAGGAGGAGAGGGGGCTCCTAGAGGAGGTGGCTCCTAGAGGAGGGGGAGGGGGCTCCTGGAGGAGGGGAGGGGGCTCCTGGAGGAGGGGAGGGGGCTCCTAGAGGAGGGGAGGGGCTCCTAGAGGAGGGGAGGGGCTCCTAGAGGAGGGGAGGGGGCTCCTAGAGGAGGGGAGGGGGCTCCTAGAGGAGGGTAGGGGGCTCCTAGAGGAGGGGAGGGGCTCCTAGAATAGGAGAGGGGGCTCCTAGAGGAGGGTAGGGGCTCCTAGAGGAGGGGAGGGGGCTCCTAGAATAGGAGAGGGGCTCCTAGAGGAGGGGAGGGGGCTCAGAGAGGAGGAGAGGTGGCTCCTAGAGGAGGGGAGGGGGGTCCTAGAGGAGGGGAGGGGGCTCCTAGAGGAGGGGAGGGGTCCTAGAGGAGGGGAGGGGGTCCTAGAGGAGGGGAGGGGGTCCTAGAGGAGGGGAGGGGCTCCTAGAGGAGGGGAGGGGGCTCCTGGAGGAGGGGAGGGGCTCGTAGAGGAGGGGAGGTGGCTCCTAGAGGGGGAGGTGGCTCCTAGAGGAGGGGAGGGGCTCCTGGAGGAGGGGAGGGGCTCCTGGAGGAGGGGAGGGGGCTCCTAGAGGAGGGGAGAGGGCTCCTAGAGGAGGGGAGGGGCTCCTAGAGGAGGGGAGGGGGCTCCTGGAGGAGGGGAGGGGGCTCCTAGAGGAGGGGAGAGGGCTCCTAGAGGAGGGGAGAGGGCTCCTGGAGGAGGGGAGGGGCTCCTGGAGGAGGGGAGGGGGCTCCTAGAGGAGGGGGAGGGGGCTCCTAGAGGAGGAGAGGGGGCTCCTAGAGGAGGTGGCTCCTGGAGGAGGGGAGGGGGCTCCTAGAGGAGGGGAGGGGGCTCAGAGAGGAGGAGAGGTGGCTCCTAGAGGAGGGGAGGGGGTCCTAGAGGAGGGGAGGGGGCTCCTAGAGGAGGGGAGGGGGCTCCTAGAGGAGGGGAGGGGGCTCCTGGAGGAGGGGAGGGGGCTCCTGGAGGAGGGGAGGGGGCTCCTAGAGGAGGGGAGGGGCTCCTAGAGGAGGAGAGGGGCTCCTAGAGGAGGTGGCTCCTGGAGGAGGGGAGGGGCTCCTAGAGGAGGGGGAGGGGCTCAGAGAGGAGGAGAGGTGGCTCCTAGAGGAGGGAGGGGGTCCTAGAGGAGGGGAGGGGGCTCTAGAGGAGGGGAGGGGGCTCCTAGAGGAGGGGAGAGGGCTCCTGGAGGAGGGGAGGGGGCTCCTGGAGGAGGGGAGGGGGCTCCTAGAGGAGGGGAGGGGGGTCCTAGAGGAGGGGAGGGGGCTCCTAGAGAATCATCCCTTCACTATTGCTCTCCCCTCCCTTTCTCCCTCCCCTTCACTTTCTCCCTCCTGAATGACACCCATATTACAGGAAGACTGAATGACACCCAGATTACAGGAAGACTGAATGACA
The DNA here is from genome assembly GCF_018296145.1 of Oncorhynchus tshawytscha. Classification (NCBI taxonomy): domain Eukaryota; kingdom Metazoa; phylum Chordata; class Actinopteri; order Salmoniformes; family Salmonidae; genus Oncorhynchus; species Oncorhynchus tshawytscha. Next base: position 345,184 of record NW_024609792.1, read on the forward strand.
CCCAGATTACAGGAATACTGAATGACACCCAGATTATAGGATGACTGAATGACACCCAGATTACAGGAAGACTGAATGACACCAGTATGGGAGCAGGTCTGAGTGAGACAAAACTACAATTTAACAAATCTTTTAATGTACCTCATAAAATTATCGTTGGGAATCGTCGTGAACAAAATAAATCTCTTAAATAGTTTTTACTTTCGTTTCAGTATTTGATGTACTGACGTGTTTTAAGGGAAGCAGGTACCTGTGTTTTTGGCGTTGGGGTCGGGAGCGAACAGCTTGACGGTAACCTTAGTCAGCATCCACTGCATCCATAGGCTGACCTTCCCACTGGCGCCCTCTATACTGCTGGTCTTCTGCTCCAGGGTCACCGCGTCGGAGAACGGAGAGTCATCACCCGCTGGAACAGAGTCACCCTGGGAGGTACAACACAATGCTGGGTTCACAGTAGGAGAGTCATCACCCACTGGGACAGAGTCACCCTGGGAGGAACAACACAATGCTGGGTTCACAGTAGGAGAGTCATCACCCACTGGGACAGAGTCACCCTGGGAGGAACAACACAATGCTGGGTTCACAGTAGGAGAGTCATCACCCGCTGGGACAGAGTCACCCTGGGAGGAACAACACAATGCTGGGTTCACAGTAGGAGAGTCATCACCCGCTGGGACAGAGTCACCCTGGGAGGAACAACACAATGCTGGGTTCACAGTAGGAGAGTCATCACCCACGGGGACAGAGTCACCCTGGGAGGAACAACACAATGCTGGGTTCACAGTAGGAGAGTCAAGAGGGATTCAACCCTGCAGTGAAAAACAGGAAGGAGCTTTTGTGTTTCAAAACAACAGCATTCAATTGGTCAGTCAGGAGCAGGAGCCTATGAATGACAAGGCCGTAAACCAAGTAGATGATTCTGTCAGGGACACTACTTGACGAGTCCTGTCTCTTTCCCTCCTCGGTGTCAGTAACCAGGGAAACCTCTCTCAGTCAGTCAGTAATGGAGACTGATATGAGTTAAGTGTTTGTCAGGTCTGTGTGTGAAACAGACGAGGATCACAAAAAAACAAAATTCTGAGACAGAATAACAACTAACGAGAATAAGATCAGAACATGTCCCCTCGTCTCCATAACAACACGTCAGAGCAGCGCTGCTTTTCCTAGTGACATCAGTGTGTGGTTCGTGGAGCATGGGGAGGAGGGACATTGGGGGGGGAGGAGGGACATTGGGGGAGGAGGGAAATTGGGGGAGAAGGGACATTGGGGGGGAGAAGGGACATTGGGGGGGAGAAGGGACATTGGGGGGGGAGGAGGGACATTGGGGGAGAAGGGACATTGGGGGAGAAGGGACATTGGGGAGGAGGGACATTGGGGGGGAGGGACATTGGGGGGGAGGGACATTGGGGGGGCAGGGACATTGGGGGAGCAGGGACATTGGGGGGAGAAGGGACATTGGGGGGGGGATACATTGGGGGAGAGGAGGGACATTGGGGGGGAGATACATTGGGGGAGGAGGGACATTGGGGGAGAAGAGGAGAAGGAGAGGGAGGAGGCCCCTCTGTTAACTCCAAAGACAAGGAGGAGAGGGAGGAGAGGGAGGAGAGGGAGGAGGCCCCTCTGTTAACTCCAAAGACAAGGAGGAGAGGGAGGAGGAGAAGAAGGAGGAAGAGGACAAGGAGGAGGCATAGGAGAAGGTAGAGGAGAGGAAGAGGAGGAGGAGAAGGAGGAAGAGGAGGAGAAAGGAGAAGAGGGAGGAGGAAGAGGCAGAGGAGAAAGGAGGAAAGAGGAGGAGAAGGAAGAGGAGGCGAAGGAGGAAGAGGAGAAGGAGGAAGAGGCGGAGGAGAAGGAAGAGGAGGAAGAGGAGGAGGAGGAAGAGGAGGAAGAGGCGGCCCAGGAGTCCCTCTGTTAACTCTTAGCTCATTACTGGGTTTGGCAAGCGACGAGGGATGACAACATTGGGCCATGTTCTCTTCCTCTCCCATCTCTTCCCATTGCCCTCTGGGGGATCTGTTTTCCAGACATATCTCTGTGTGGCTGACGCGCTGAGTGGGAACGATACAAACAAACAATATGGCAATTTACAGCCTCAGAGAGATTTTCCACTGAGCAGAGTGATCCTGTCAGTGTAATGACAGACTGCGTGTGTGTGTGTCAGGGTGGTGTGTGTGTGTGTGTCAGGGTGGTGTGTGTGTGTGTGTCAGGGTGTGTGTGTGTGTGTGTGTGTGTGTGTGTGTGTGTGTGTGTGTCAGGGTGGTGTGTGTGTGTGTCAGGGTGGTGTGTGTGTGTGTCAGGGTGGTGTGTGTGAGTGTCAGGG
>NW_024609792.1:350000-352500 GCF_018296145.1 Oncorhynchus tshawytscha
AGTACACTACTTTAGACCAGAACCCAATGGGCCCTATTCCCTATAGAGTACACTACTTTAGACCAGAACCCAATGGGCCCTATTCCTATGTAGTACACTACTTTAGACCAGAACCCAGTGGGCCCTATTCCCTATGTAGTACACTACTTTAGACCAGAACCCAATGGGCCCTATTCCCTGTGTAGTACACTACTTTAGACCAGAACCCAGTGGGCCTATTCCCTATGTAGTACACTACTTTAGACCATAGTCCTATTCCCTATGTAGTACACTACTTTAGACACAGAACCCAATGGGCCCTATTCCCTATGTAGTACACTACTTTAGACCAGAACCCAGTGGGCCCTATTCCCTATGTAGTACACTACTTTAGACCAGAACCCAATGGGCCCTATTCCCTATGTAGTACACTACTTTAGACCAGAACCCAGTGGGCCCTATTCCCTATGTAGTACACTACTTTAGACCAGAACCCAATGGAACCCTATTCCCTATGTAGTACACTACTTTAGACCAGAGTCCTATTCCCTATGTAGTACGCTACTTTAGACCAGAGCCCTATTCCCTATGTAGTACACTACTTTAGACCAGAACCCAATGGAACCCTATTCCCTATATAGTACACTACTTTAGATCAGGGCCCAATGGAACCCTATTCCCTACATAGTGCACTACTTTAGACCCAAATCCCCTCTCATACCTAACAAAGTGATTCACACTCGAGGTAATACGTTAAAATGATCTTCCAATCACCTCGATCCGTGTCACTGGAGGCCATTACCTGTTGCTAAGCAACCCAACAGGGCCTCCTGGTCCAGGAGAGGGAGAGGTGGGTAACGTGACAGACGATAGGTCCAATCCCTTAACGGAACCCTGAGATATGAGAGGATTCGATTGGTACATAAGGAATCTGGTGAAACGTCATATCTGGGCCTATCAGAGAGCGAGGTGAGGATACTACCATATTGCTTATCAAAATGCTGTCAAATCCTCTCAGATCTCCACAAGTTCGCAGGGCTGAGATGTCCATTTGGGGTTGGGTCCTGCAGAGTTCTCCCTGGACATTTTAACGAGCTGGAGCTGATAAGGAATGGGCGGGGGAGGGGGGTATCCCCCTTCTGACTCAGAGATTTTAGATTTTTTTAAACACCTGTAACTACCATTTTCTACAATCTAGATCTTAAACCACGGGGGGTGGGGAGGGGTGGGGGGTGCGCATTCGGTCGTCAGCGAGGTACGGAGGGCCGCAGTGATTTACAAAAAATATATATTTCCTCGCTGTTAAAAATTATCGTAAAAACGGTCCTCTATCCCATGGTTTTTGGAATTATCAACGTCCCCCGACCGTCTCGTTTCCACGTGGGTGGTTTTTAGCAGCTAGACCCTGTATGAAGGTGGGTGGTTATTAGCAGCTGGACCCTGTATGAAGGTGGGTGGTTATTAGCAACTAGACCCTGTATGAAGGTGGGTGGTTATTAGCAGCTAGACCCTGTATGAAGGTGGGTGGTTATTAGCAGCTGGACCCTGTATGAGCGTGGGTGGTTATTAGCAGTTGGACCCTGTATGAAGGTGGGTGGGTAGGGTGGTTCATCATCACCTTTACTCTGTTTCCATTTGCTTTCAGTCATTTCAAATTATACTGAGTTTGTGTCTAACCTCGGTGGGACTCCCAATCACGGCCGGTTGTGATACAGCCTGGATTCGAACCAGTGTGTCTGTAGTGATGCCTCTAGCAACGAGACACAGTGCCTCAGACCGATGCACCACTCGGGAGCTCATATATACCACGGCTGTCAGCCAATCAGCATTCAGGGCTTGAACCACCCAGTTTATAAATATATGTGTATATATACACTGAACCTGGAATGTGTTATTCTGATCTTAAATAAAGATTCACTATCACACACACACATTCCCCTCCCGGCCCCCCCAAGCCCCGGCCCCCCAGCCCCTACCGGCCCCTCCCGGCCCCCACCACCCCTGGCCCCCAGCCCCTCCCTCCCCCAAGCCCCTCCTGGTCCTCCCCAGCCCCTCCCGGCCCCCCAACCCCCAGCCCCTCCCGGCCCCCTAACCCCCCAGCCCCACCCCCAGCCCCTCCCGGCCCCCCAACGTGAGGCCTTGAGCTGGGCTAGCAGAGTGGTGGGGGGGGGGGGACCCTGTATGAAGGTGGGTGCAGTTGGACCACGTTCCTCCAGGCATGCCTGTCTCAGCCTCCTCTCCTCCTCCTGTGGGCCAAAGACATCCTCGTTCCCACACCTCCGCACGCCAGGCCCTAAAGTATACATTCTAATTCCTGGGCCCACTGCCGCGCTGCGCCGCTTACCCACACGGAAGACACATTTATTCTCTCAGCACTGTTTGTCTTCACTCATCAGAGAGACCCAAACACACACAGAGAGAGAGAGAGAGAGAGAGGAGTGGGAGAGCAGAGGGAGAGAGGAGTGGGGGAGAGGGAGAGAGAGAGAGAGGAGAGAGAGAGGGAGAGAGAGGGAGAGAGAGA
>NW_024609792.1:360000-375000 GCF_018296145.1 Oncorhynchus tshawytscha
GTGTGTGTGTGTGTGTGTGTGTGTGTGTGTGTGTGTGTGTGTGTGTGTGTGTGTGTGTGTGTGTGTGTGTGTGTGTGTGTGTGTGTGTGTGTGTGTGTGTGTGTGTGTGTGTGTGTGTGTGTGTCCTGTGTGTGTGTTCCTGTGTGTGTGTGTTGTGTGTGTGTGTGTTGTGTGTGTGTGTGTGTGTGTTGTGTGTGTGTGTTCCTGTGTGTGTGTGTGTGTTGTGTGTGTGTGTGTGTGTGTGTGTGTGTGTGTGTGTGTGTGTGTGGAGGGTATTTCAGGAATGCTAGGAGGCTATATGTCAGTCAGAGCCGACTAAACCATTTACCATGGAGTTAAGTACTACTACTGATACTACTACTAATGATACTACTACTACTGATACTACTACTGATACCACTACTAATGATTCTACTACTACTACTACTACTGATACTACTACTACTACTACTACTAATGATTCTACTACTACTGATACTACTACTGATACTGCTGATACTACTACTAATGATACTACTACTGATACTGCTGATACTACTACTGACACTACTACTACTGACACTACTACTACTGACACTACTACTACTACTGACACTACTACTACTGATACTGACACTACTACTACTGACTGGCTATATGTCAGTCAGAGCCGACTAAACCATTTACCATGGAGTTAAGTACATCTACTGATACTACTACTAATGATACTACTACTACTGATACTACTACTGATACCACTACTAATGATTCTACTACTACTACTACTACTGATACTACTACTACTACTACTACTGATACTACTACTACTAATGATTCTACTACTACTGATACTACTACTAATGATACTACTACTGATACTGATACTACTACTGACACTACTACTACTGACACTACTACTACTGACACTACTACTACTGACACTACTACTGATGATACTACTACTACTGACACTACTACTACTGATACTACTGATACTGACACAACTACTACTACTGATACTACTACTACTGACACTACTCCTGATACTACTACTACTGATGCTACTACTACTACTGATACTACTCCTACTGATACAACTACTACTGATACTACTACTACTGATGCTACTACTACTGACGCTACTACAACTGACACTACTGCTACTGACACTACTACTGACACTACTACTACTGACACTACTACTACTGATACTACTACTACTGATAGTGACACGACTACTACTACTACTGATGCTACTACTACTGATACTGCTACTGACGCTACTACTGACACTACTACTACTGATACTGCTACTACTGACGCTACTACTACTGATACTGCTACTGACACTACTACTGACACTACTACTACTGATACTGCTACTACTACTACTGATAACACTGCTACTACTAGTACTACTACTGCTACTACTACTGACAATACTACTACTGTTGATACTACTACTGCTACTACTACTACTACTGATGTTACTACTACTACTGATACTGCTACTACTGATACTACTACTACTACTGATATTACTACTACTACTGATACTACTGACACTACTACTACTACTGTAACTACTGATACTACTACTTATAACACTGCTATTACTACTACTACTACTACTGATACTACTGACACTACTACTACTGCAACTACTGCTACTACTACTGATAACACTGCTATAGTAGAACACTATAAAGAGAATAGTAGAACACTATAAAGAGAATAGTAGAACACTATATAAAGGGAATAGTAGAATATTATAAAGGGAATAGTAGAACACTATAAAGAGAATAGTAGAACACTATAAAGGGAATAGTAGAACATTATAAAGGGAATAGTAGAACACTATAAAGAGAATAGTAGAATATTATAAAGGGAATAGTAGAACACTATAAAGAGAATAGTAGAACACTATAAAGGGAATAGTAGAACATTATAAAGGGAATAGTAGAACACTATAAAGAGAATAGTAGAACACTATAAAGGGAATAGTAGAACACTATAAAGGGAATAGTAGAACACTATAAAGGGAATAGTAGAACACTATAAAGGGAATAAGAGTGCCATTTGGGAAGCAAGCCTACCATTCTTGCCCTCTGATTATACCTCTCCTCCCCTCCCATCCCCTCCTCTCCCCTCCCCTCCCCCTCCCTCCTCTCCTCCCTCTCCTCTCCTCCTCTCCCCTCCCTCCCCTCCTCCTCCCCCTCCCTCCCCCCCTCCTCTCCCCTCCCTCCCCTCCCCTCCCCCCTCCTCTCCCCTCCCTCCTCTCCCTCCTCTCCTCTCCTCTCCTCTCCTCTCCTCTCCTCTCCTCTCCTCTCCTCTCCCCCCTCCCTCCTCTCCCTCTCCTCTCCTCCTCTCCTCCCCTCTCCCCTCCCCTCCTCTCCTCTCCTCCCCTCCTCTCCTCCCCTCCTCCTCCTCCCCTCTCCTCCCCTCCCCTCCCCTCCTCTCCTCTCCCCTCCCCTCCCTCCCTCCTCCCCTCTCCCCTCCTCTCCCCTCCCCTCTCCTCTCCTCTCCTCTCCTCTCCTCTTCTCTCTCTCCTCCCCCTCCCTCCCTCCCTCCCCCCCCCTCTCCTCTCCCCTCCCCTCCCCTCCCCTCCCCTCCCCTCCTCTCAGACAGCACTTTAATCCAGATCCCTTCACATGGCTGCTCTCTGTTCTGTTCACTGCAGCTATAACTCAACAGGCAGCACCACCACAACATGTGTCTCAAACAAGAGGAGGGGGAGATGGGGTGGGGGGACTTTCTTTCTACTACAGTCCCAGAGATCAAACCCTGGAGCTCCTCAGAGAGGCTGATGGGTAGTGAGACATGAGGAGGGTTGGAGGGTTCACCTTGGGTGTTCTGGGGGTTGATGACACGTGAGGCTGCTGCCAGGAACACACGACAGAGCCGGTGGTCTCTCTCCTCCTCTACGCTCTGTGACGGGAACTGCTGAAACACTCTGTCCCCCTCTCCCTACACTCCCCCTGCCCCCCTCCCATCCCACCCTCACTCCCCCTGCCCCCTCCCATCCCACCCTCACTCCCCCTGCCCCCCCATCCCATCCCACCCTCACTCCCCCTGCCCCCCCTCATCCCACCCTCACTCCCCCTGCCCCCCCTCCCATCCCACCCTCACTCCCCCTCTCCCCCCCCCTCCCATCCCATCCCTTCACTCACTCCCCCTGCCCCCTCCCATCCCACCCTCACTCCCCCCCCCCTCCCATCCCTCCTCACTCACTCCCCCTGCCCCCTGCCCCCATCCCACCCTCTCTCCCCCTGCCCCCTCCCCATCCCACCCTCTCTCCCCCCCCCCCCTCCCATCCCACCCTCACTCCCACCCCCTCCCCCCCCCCCTCCCATCCCACCCTCACTCCCCCTGCCCCCCTCCCATCCCACCCCCTGCCCCCTCCCATCCCACCTCTCTCCCCTGCCCCCCTCCCATCCCACCCTCACTCCCCCTGCCCCCTCCCATCCCACCCATCCCACCCTCTCCCCCTGCCCCCTCCCATCCCACCCTCACTCCCCCCCCCCTCCCATCCCACCCTCACTCCCCCTGCCCCCTCCCATCCCACCCTCACTCTCCCTCTTAACTTCAATCACTCTCTTGACTGTTATTTATAGACTCACTCTCTCTATTTCCCCAGTGAACCCTCTCTCTCTCTCTACGAGTGGCATTCTGGCTCTCTTCCTCTCCCCCCCTCTCTCTCTCTCTCCCTCCCTCCCCCCGTCTCTCTCCCCCTCCCTCTCTGTGTCGGCTGGGCACTTGGTCTCTCTCTCCCTCCCTCCCCCCGTCTCTCTCTCTCTCCCCCTCCCTCCATCCCTCTGTGTCGGCTGGGCACTTGGTCTCTCTCTCTCAGGCCCAGCTTCTGTACAGCATCTGTCTCTCTCTGCTCTCAGTCTCTCTCTCTCTCTCTCTCTCTCTCTCTCTCTCTCTCTCTCTCTCTCTCTGTCTCTCTCTGTCTCTCTCTCTCTCTCTCTCTCTCTCTCTCTCTCTCTCTCTCTCTCTCTCTCTCTGTCTCTCTCTCTCTCTCTGTCTCTCTCTCTGTCTCTCTCTGTCTCTCTCTCTCTCTCTCTCTCTCTCTCTCTCTCTCTCTCTCTCTCTCTCTCTCTGTCTCTCTCTCTCTCTCTCTCTGTCTCTCTCTCTCTGTCTCTCTGTCTCTCTCTCTCTCTGTCTCTCTCTCTCTCTCTGTCTCTGTCTCTCTCTCTCTCTCTCTCTCTCTCAGCAGTGTGAGGTCTCTTCGGCTCTGATTCATGGCAACACTTCACTAAGAGCTGTGGTGAGGCCTAATTGTTATTAGTTTAAACAAACTCCTGTTGAAAATGAGCAGATCATTTCAGACTGTCAGGGGAGATGAGAGTTGGATATCACATCAGATACGCACGGTAGGCAATACACTATGAAGTGGAGTATATTCAATCAGTGGAGCGGTTCGATCCTGTCTGAGGCCTGAGTGGAGGTCACCTCACTACAGGAGACACTCACCTGATTCCAGGAAATTATGGCAGAATGTGAAGACACATTCAACAGCTAAGACAGAGAGAGAGAGAGAGAGAGAGACAGACAGAGAGAGAGAGAGAGAGAGAGAGAGACAGAGAGAGAGAGAGAGAGAGAGAGAGACAGAGAGACAGAGACAGAGGGAGAGACAGACAGAGAGACAAACAGAGAGACAGACAGAGAGAGAGAGAGAGACAGAGAGACCAGCTGGGTGGGAAGAGGAGATAGAGATGGAGACATATCTTAAACCAAAGAGGGGGTATTATTACTACAGTAAAAATACACTGTTCTCTAATCTTCTATATGGCCCAGTACTAATCTGTCTGAGCTTCTCTACTGACATACACTGTTCTCTAAGCTGGGGGGGGTCAGAGTGTGTGTATGTATTTACTAACCTGGGGGTCCTGGGGGTCAGAGTGTGTGTATGTATTTACTAACCTGGGGGTCCTGGGGGTTAGAGTGTGTGTATGTACAGTGCCTTGCGAAAGTATTCGGCCCCCTTGAACTTTGCGACCTTTTGCCACATTTCAGGCTTCAAACATAAAGATATAAAACTGTATTTTTTTGTGAAGAATCAACAACAAGTGGGACACAATCATGAAGTGGAACGACATTTATTGGATATTTCAAAAAAATTTAACAAATCAAAAACTGAAAAATTGGGCGTGCAAAATTATTCAGCCCCCTTAAGTTAATACTTTGTAGCGCCACCTTTTGCTGCGATTACAGCTGTAAGTCGCTTGGGGTATGTCTCTATCAGTTTTGCACATCGAGAGACTGACATTTCTTCCCATTCCTCCTTGCAAAACAGCTGGAGCTCAGTGAGGTTGGATGGAGAGCATTTGTGAACAGCAGTTTTCAGTTCTTTCCTCAGATTCTCGATTGGATTCAGGTCTGGACTTTGACTTGGCCATTCTAACACCTGGATATGTTTATTTTTGAACCATTCCATTGTAGATTTTGCTTTATGTTTTGGATCATTGTCTTGTTGGAAGACAAATCTCCGTCCCAGTCTCAGGTCTTTTGCAGACTCCATCAGGTTTTCTTCCAGAATGGTCCTGTATTTGGCTCCATCCATCTTCCCATCAATTTTAACCATCTGCCCTGTCCCTGCTGAAGAAAAGCAGGCCCAAACCATGATGCTGCCACCACCATGTTTGACAGTGGGGATGGTGTGTTCAGGGTGATGAGCTGTGTTGCTTTTACGCCAAACATAACGTTTTGCATTGTTGCCAAAAAGTTCAATTTTGGTTTAATCTGACCAGAGCACCTTCTTCCACATGTTTGGTGTGTCTCCCAGGTGGCTTGTGGCAAACTTTAAACAACACTTTTTATGGATATCTTTAAGAAATGGCTTTCTTCTTGCCACTCTTCCATAAAGGCCAGATTTGTGCAATATACGACTGATTGTTGTCCTATGGACAGAGTCTCCCACCTCAGCTGTAGATCTCTGCAGTTCATCCAGAGTGATCATGGGCCTCTTGGCTGCATCTCTGATCAGTCTTCTCCTTGTATGAGTTGAAAGTTTAGAGGGTCGGCCAGGTCTTGGTAGATTTGCAGGGGTCTGATACTCCTTCCATTTCAATATTATCGCTTGCACAGTGCTCCTTGGGATGTTTAAAGCTTGGGAAATCTTTTTGAATCCAAATCCGGCTTTAAACTTCTTCACAACAGTATCTCGGACCTGCCTGGTGTGTTCCTTGTTCTTCATGATGCTCTCTGCGCTTTTAACGGACCTCTGAGACTATCACAGTGCAGGTGCATTTATACGGAGACTTGATTACACACAGGTGGATTGTATTTATCATCATTAGTCATTTAGGTCAACATTGGATCATTCAGAGATCCTCACTGAACTTCTGGAGAGAGTTTGCTGCACTCAAAGTAAAGGGGCTGAATAATTTTGCACGCCCAATTTTTCAGTTTTTGATTTGTTAAAAAGTTTGAAATATCCAATAAATGTCGTTCCACTTCATGATTGTGTCCCACTTGTTGTTGATTCTTCACAAAAAAATACAGTTTTATATCTTTATGTTTGAAGCCTGAAATGTGGCAAAAGGTCGCAAAGTTCAAGGGGGCCGAATACTTTCGCAAGGCACTGTATTTACTAAAGGCACTGTATTTACTAACCTGGGGGTTAGAGTGTGTGTATGTATTTACTAACCTGGGGGTTAGAGACCTTGACGTTCAGAGGTTCCAGGTCAACGTGCAGACAGACGATAAAGGCGTGGCGTCCTTCGGGGCCCACGGCCTGCAGCTTGTGGGAGGTGACGGCCAGGGTGGAGGTACAGCCCATCGGCTCCAGGAGACTCAGAGACCGCTGCTGACCCAACAGGGTGTACACACTGAACTGGCTCAGGGTTATGGTCCACGGGAAGGCATCACCTGGGCAGGGCAGGGGGAGGGAGAGAGACAGGGGGGACGGGGGAGACAGGGGGGGGAGGTAGAGACAGACAGGGGGGGGGGGCAGGGGGAAGGGAGAGAGACAGGGGGAGACAGGGGGACGGGAGAGAGACAGGGGGAAGGTGGAGAGACAGGGGGAGGGAGAGAGACAGGGGGAAGGGAGAGAGACAGGGGGAAGGGAGAGAGACAGGGGGAGGAAGAGAGACAGGGGGGGGGAGAGAGACACAGGGGGGGAGACAGGGGGGGGGAGACAGGGGGAGGTAGAGACATACAGGGAGACAGGGGAAGGGGGGCAGGGGGAAGGGAGAGAGACAGGGGGAGACAGGGGGACAGGGGAAGGGAGAGAGACAGGGGAAGGGGGGGAAGGAGGAGAGACAGGGGGAGAGGGGAGAGGGGGGGAGAGAGACAGGGGGAAGGGAGAGAGACAGGGGGAAGGGAGAGAGACAGGGGGAAGGGAGAGAGACAGGGGGAGGGGGGAAGGGGGAAGAGAGACAGGGGGAAGGGAGAGAGACAGGGGGGGAAGGGAGAGAGACAGGGGAAGGGAGAGAGACAGGGGGAAGGGAGAGAGACAGGGGAAGGGGGGACAGGGGGGAGAGAGACAGGGGGAAGGGAGAGAGACAGGGGAAGGGAGAGAGACAGGGGGAAGGTGGAGAGACAGGGGGAAGGGGGAGGGGAGAGAGACAGGGGGGGGAGAGAGACAGGGGGAAGGTGGAGAGACAGGGGGAGTTGGGAGAGACAGGGGGAAGGTGGAGAGACAGGGGAAGGTGGAGAGACAGGGGAAGGTGGAGAGACAGAGGGGAAGGTGGAGAGACAGGGGAAGGGAGAGAGACAGGGGGGGGAAGACAGGGGAAGAGAGACAGGGGGAAGGTGGAGAGACAGGGGGAAGGTGGAGAGACAGGGAGGAAGGGAGAGAGACAGGGGGAAGGTGGAGAGAGACAGGGGGAAGAGAGAGAGACAGGGGGAAGGTGGAGAGACAGGGGGAAGGGGAGAGACAGGGGGAAGGGAGAGAGACAGGGGGAAGGTGGAGAGACAGGGGGAGGGGGAAGGGAGAGAGACAGGGGGAAGGGGGAAGGGAGAGAGACAGGGGGAAGGGAGAGAGACAGGGGAGACAGGGGGAAGGGAGAGAGACAGGGGGGAGGAAGAGAGACAGGGGGGAAGGGAGAGAGACAGGGGGGAAGGGAGAGAGACAGGGTTAATACAAGGAGACAGGAAGGACAACAGGAAGCCGGAGCTGACACTTAGGATGAGGCTTCAGGAAGGACAACAGGAAGCCGGTGCTGACACTTAGGATGAGGCTTCAGGAAGGACAACAGGAAGCCGGTGCTGACACTTAGGATGAGGCTTCAGGAAGGACAACAGGAAGCCGGTGCTGACACTTAGGATGAGGCTTCAGGAAGGACAACAGGAAGCCGGTGCTGACACTTAGGATGAGGCTTCAGGAAGGACAACAGGAAGGACACTTAGGATGAGGCTTCAGGAAGGACATTTTGCATAGAATCATCACTACTGGAGCCATAGGGTTTGAGGCTTCAGGAAGGCCATTTTGCATAGAATCATCACTACTGGAGCCATAGGGACAGGCAGCCAGGCCAGGCAGTAAGGTGGGCCTGGTCCTAGTTGGCAGAAACAGAGACAGGCAGCCAGGCCAGGCAGTAAGGTGGACCTGGTCCTAGTTGGCAGAGACAGAGACAGGCAGCCAGGCCAGGCAGTAAGGTGGACCTGGTCCCAGTTGGCAGAGACAGAGACAGGCAGCCAGGCCAGGCAGTAAGGTGGACCTGGTCCCAGTTGGCATAGAGAGAGACAGACAGGCATCTCTTGATTTAAGGGTGACCACCCTGGTTTCACGGTCCTCAGAGTCTAACATATCACTGTTGGCTGGTAGGGGAGGAGGAGGCGTGGAGAGTCCAACACCTAAAACAAACACACACACACACACACACACGCACACAAACACACACACACGGCCCGTTTCCCTGAGAGAGAGACACACAAGGAGAGAGCCCGTTTCCCTGAGACAGACAAGGAGAGAGCCCGTTTCCCTGAGAGAGGAGAGAGAGACACAAGGAGAGAGCCCGTTTCCCTGAGAGAGAGACACACAAGGAGAGAGCCCGTTTCCCTGAGAGAGAGACACACAAGGAGAGAGCCCGTTTCCCTGAGAGAGAGACACACAAGGAGAGAGCCCGTTTCCCTGAGAGAGAGACACACAAGGAGAGAGCCCGTTTCCCTGAGAGAGACACACACAAGGAGAGAGCCCGTTTCCCTGAGAGAGAGACACACACAAGGAGAGAGCCCGTTTCCCTGAGAGAGAGACACAAGGAGAGAGCCCGTTTCCCTGAGAGAGAGACACAAGGAGAGAGCCCGTTTCCCTGAGAGAGACACACACAAGGAGAGAGCCCGTTTCCCTGAGAGAGACACACAAGGAGAGAGCCCGTTTCCCTGAGACAGAGACACACAAGGAGAGAGCCCGTTTCCCTGAGACAGAGACACACAAGGAGAGAGCCCGTTTCCCAGGCTACGAGCCACGACACCTCTACCAGGCAGCCCAGCTAGCTCTGATCCGGGGCATTAACCATGAGAGATGAAGAGCCTTTCAAAGCCAGGGAATGATTTACTAGACCCTCGGGTCGTTCCATTTAACTGTTACACTGACAGACCACTGATGTAAGTGTTTGTTCTGAGGGTTTTTTGTTAATCTGTGTGTGCCCAACTCTGATGTCATTTAGCCAGCGAGGGAGTTGAAAAAAAAAAACAGGGTCCCCCCCCCTTTTCTGTCAGAGAGCATGGCGGAATGTTCTAGAGGAGGAATAGACATGGTTATGTCAACCTCACCTTCACCACATGTAGAGACACACACACACACGCACACACACACACACACACACACACACACACACACACACGTTTCCCACACACAGCACACACACACAACAGAGAGTTATGTCAACCTCACCTTCACCACATGTAGAGACAGCGGTACTATATATCGATTAACACACACACACACACACACAGAGCACACACACACACACCACACACACCACACACACACACACACGGTTATGTCAACCTCACCTTCACCACATGTAGAGACAGCGGTACTATATATCGATCTAACACACACACACACACACACACACACCCACACACACACACACACAGTCTCGCCACTTAGACCGGTGATCTGTCATTTCTCAAGGTAAATGAGGAATGCATCCACAAGCATCCCACAGTGTTCCACATGTCCTCCTTATGTCCATGTTCCAGACGTTTAGGGGGACAGCTAGGGCTCATTTGGTTCTGATTGGGACATGCTAAGGCTCATTTGGTTCTGATTGGGACATGCTAGGGCTCATTTGGTTCTGATTGGGACATGCTAGGGCTCATTTGGTTCTGATTTGGGACAGCTAGGGCTCATTTGGTTCTGATTTGGGACAGCTAGGGCTCATTTGGTTCTGATTGCGACATGCTAGGGCTCATTTGGTTCTGATTGGGACATGCTAGGGCTCATTTGGTTCTGATTTGGGACAGCTAGGGCTCATTTGGTTCTGATTTGGGACAGCTAGGGCTCATTTGGTTCTGATTGGACATGCTAGGGCTCATTTGGTTCTGATTTGGGACAGCTAGGGCTCATTTGGTTCTGATTTGGGACAGCTAGGGCTCATTTGGTTCTGATTTGGGACAGCTAGGGCTCATTTGGTTCTGATTTGGGACAGCTAGGGCTCATTTGGTTCTGATTTGGGACAGCTAGGGCTCATTTGGTTCTGATTTGGGACAGCTAGGGCTCATTTGGTTCTGATTTGGGACAGCTAGGGCTCATTTGGTTCTGATTTGGGACAGCTAGGGCTCATTTGGTTCTGATTTGGGACAGCTAGGGCTCATTTGGTTCTGATTTGGAAAGCTAGGGCTCATTTGGTTCTGATTTGGGACAGCTAGGGCTCATTTGGTTCTGATTTGGGACAGCTAGGGCTCATTTGGTTCTGATTTTGAATGTTCTGTCTTTTGGGCATGATTTGGACAAGCCCTGACTTTTCACTTAAAACATTGTTGGGTTTTTAAACACCATTCTGGTCCTGGACACCATGACGGAGAGGGCTCATTTGTTATTCCCTCCATTTGGACACCATGACAGGTCCTGCTATAACAGGTGCAGGTGTTATAACCATTCTGGTCCTGGACACCATGACGGAGATGTCCTGCTATAACAGGTGTTATAACCACCTCCCTCCCTCCAGTCTGGTCCTGGACACCATGACGGAGAGGTCCTGCTATAACAGGTGTTATAACCACCACACCCTCCCTCCAGTCTGGTCCTGGACACCATGGTAACACACACACACGCACACACACACACACACACACAGTCTCGCCAACCTCACGGAGAGGTCCTGCTATAACAGGTTTATAACCACCTCCCTCCCTCCAGGCTGGTCCTGGACACCATGAGGAGAGGTCCTGCTATAACAGGTGTTATCACCTTTCCAGTCTGGTTTGGACACCATGACGGAGAGGCTGCTATAACATAACCACCTCCCTCCCTCCAGTCTGGTCCTGGGGTTAACAGGTGTTATAACCACCTGTCCCTCCAGTCTGGTTGGGACAGGTCATTTGGTTCTGATTAACAGGTGTTATAACCACCTCCCTCCCTCCAGTCTGGTTCATGGACAGCTAGGGCTCATTTGGCTCATTTGGTTATTCCCTCCAGTCTGGTCCTGGACACCATGACGGAGAGGTCCTGCTATAACAGGTGTTATAACCACCTCCCTAGGGCTCCATTTGGTCCTGACCATGACGGAGAGGTCCTCTATCAGAACAGGTGTTATACACCACCTCCCTCCCTCCAGTCTGGTCCTGGGCACCATTTGGGACAGGTAGGGCTATAACAGGTGTTATAACCAGCTAGGGCTCATTTGGTTCTGATTTGGACAGCTATGGCTCATTTGGTCCTGCTATAACAGGTGTAATAACAGGTGTTATAACCACCTCCCTCCCTCCAGTCTGGTCCTGGACACCATGACGGAGAGGTCCTGCTTAACAGGTGTAATAACTGGTTTAACCACCTCCCTCCCTCCAGTCTGGTCCTGGACACCATAACAGGTGTTTAACCACCTCCCTCAGTCTGGTCCTGGACACCATGACGGAGAGGTCCTGCTATAACAGGTGTAATAACAGGTGTTATAACCACCTCCCTCCCTCCAGTCTGGTCCTGGACACCATGACGGAGAGGTCCTGCTATAACAGGTGTAATAACAGGTGTTATAACCACCTCCCTCCCTCCAGTCTGGTTCTGGACACCATGACGGAGAGGTCCTGCTATAACAGGTTTATAACCACCTCCCTCCCTCCAGTCTGGTCCTGGACACCATGACGGAGAGGTCCTGCTATAACAGGTGTAATAACAGGTGTTATAACCACCTCCCTCCCTCCAGTCTGGTCCTGGACCCCATGAGGAGAGGTCCTGCTATAACAGGTGTTATAACCACCTCCCTCCCTCCAGTCTGGTCCTGGACACCATGACGGAGAGGTCCTGCTATTTAGGTGTAATAACAGGTGTTATAACCACCTCCCTCCCTCCAGTCTGGTCCTGGACACCATGACGGAGAGGTCCTGCTATAACAGGTGTAATAACAGGTGTTATAACCACCTCCCTCCCTCCAGTCTGGTCCTGGACACCATGACGGAGAGGTCCTGTTATAACAGGTGTAATAACAGGTGTTATAACCACCTCCCTCCCTCCAGTCTGGTCCTGGACACCATGACGGAGAGGTCCTGCTATAACAGGTGTTATAACCACCTCCCTCCCTCCAGTCTGGTCCTGGACACCATGAAGGAGAGGTCATACTATAACAGGTGTTATAACCACCTCCCTCCAGTCTGGTCCTGGACACCATGAAGGAGAGGTCCTGCTATAACAGGTGTTATAACAGTCTGGTCCTGGACACCATGAAGGAGAGGTCCTGCTATAACAGGTGTTATAACCAACCTCCCTCCAGTCTGGTCCTGGACACCATGACGGAGAGGTCCTGCTATAACAGGTGTTATAACCACCTCCCTCCAGTCTGGTCCTGGACACCATGACGGAGAGGTCCTGCTATAACAGGTGTTATAACCACCTCCCTCCCCTCCAGTCTGGTCCTGGACACCATGAAGGAGAGGTCCTGCTATAACAGGTGTTATAACAACCACCCTCCAGTCTGGTCCTGGACACCATGAAGGAGAGGTCCTGCTATAACAGGTGTTATAACAACCTCCCTCCAGTCTGGTCCTGGACACCATGAAGAGAGGTCCTGCTATAACAGGTGTTATAACAACCTCCCTCCAGTATGGTCCTGGACACCATGAAGGAGAGGTCCTGCTATAACAGGTGTTATAACCACCTCCCTCCCTCCAGTCTGGTCCTGGACACCATGAAGGAGAGGTCCTGCTATAACAGGTGTTATAACAGGTGTAATAACTTGTAATAACAACCTCCCTCCAGGCTGGTCCTGGACCCCATGAAGGAGAGGTCCTGCTATAACAGGTGTTATAACCACCTCCCTTCCTCCAGTCTGGTCCTGGACACCATGAAGGAGAGGTCCTGCTATAACAGGTGTTATAACAACCTCCCTCCCTCCAGTCTGGTCCTGGACACCATGAATGAGAGGTCCTGCTATAACAGGTGTTATAACAGGTGTAATAACTTGTAATAACAACCTCCCTCCCTCCAGTCTGGTCCTGGACACCATGAATGGGAGGTCCTGCTATAACAGGTGTTATAACAGGTGTAATAACGTGTAATAACCTACCTTCCTCCAGTATGGGCCTGGACACCATGAAGGGGAGGTCCTGCAGGGGCTCCATGTATTTGTGTCCAGCAGAGAGCACAGTGATATGGGGCAGGCAGACTACCAGAGTCCCAGGCATGGTGGCCTGGTTGTGGTACCAGCTACGGACAGTACCGGGATGTCTCCACAGATAATGGTGCTGGGAGAGGGGAGGCTGTCGTTGGGGAGGAACACACAGCATGACTGAAGATCCAACTGGAGGAGAAGAGAAGAAGAAGAGGAGGAGAGAGAAGAAGAAGAGGAGGAGAGAGAAGAAGAAGAGGAGAGAAGAAGAGGAGAGAGAGGAAGAGGAGGAGAGATAAGAAGAGAGATGGTGCACCATTAGAACTGTGCATCAAATGAATACATACAACACAACAACAGCTTGAGGAGCAGGGAGGAGCAGGGAGGAGCAGGGAGGGGCAGGGAGGAGCAGGGAGGGGCAGGGAGGAGCAGGAGGAGCAGGGAGGAGCAGTGAGGAGCAGGGAGGAGCAGGGAGGAGCAGTGAGGAGCAGGGAGGAGCAGTGAGGGGCAGGGAGGAGCAGGAGGAACAGGGAGGAACAGGGAGCAGTGAGGGGCAGGGAGGAGCAGTGAGGAACAGGGAGGGCAGGAGGGGCAGGGAGGAGCAGTGAGGAGCAGGGAGGAGCAGTGAGGGCGGGGAGGAGCAGGAGGCAGGGAGGAGCAGGGAGGGGCAGGGAGGAGCAGGGAGGGCAGGGAGGGGCAGGGAGGAGCAGGGAGGAACAGGGAGGAGCAGGAGGAGCAGTGAGGAGCAGGGGGGCAGGGAGGGAGGGAGGAACAGTGAGGAGCAGGGAGGAACAGGGAGGAGCAGTGAGGAGAGGAGCAGGGAGGGAGGAACAGGGAGGAACAGGGAGGAGCAGTGAGGAGCTGTGAGGAGCAGGGAGGAACAGTGAGGAACAGGGAGGAGCAGGAGGAGCTGTGAGGAGCAGGGAGGAAAGTGAGGAGCAAGGAGGGAGGGATGAGCAGGGAGGAACAGTGAGGAGCAGGGAGGAGCAGTGAGGAGCAGAGGAGGAACAGTGAGGAACAGTGAGGAGCAGGGAGGAACAGGGAGGAGCAGGGAGGAACAGTGAGGAGCAGGTAGGGGGAGGAGGAGCAGGGAGGAGCAGGGAGGCAGGGAGGGGCAGTGAGGAACAGTGAGGAGCAGGGAGGAGCAGGGAGGAACAGTGAGGAGCAGGGAGGGCAGGGAGGAGCAGTGGGGAGCAGGGAGGAACAGTGAGGAGCAGGGAGGAACAGGGAGGAGCAGGGAGGAACAGTGAGGAGCAGGGAGGAGCAGTGAGTAACAGGGAGGGGGAGTGAGGAGCAGGGATGAGCA
>NW_024609792.1:380000-390000 GCF_018296145.1 Oncorhynchus tshawytscha
AGAGAGCTAGCTACAGGGTTAATCTGAGTCAATCTGGACACTGTGTGTTCCTATGGAGAGAGCTAGCTACAGGGGTAATCTGGACACTGTGTGTTCCTATGGAGAGAGCTAGCTACAGGGGTAATCTGAGTCAATTTGGACACTGTGTGTTCCTATGGAGAGAGCTAGCTACAGGGGTAATCTGGACACTGTGTGTTCCTATGGAGAGAGCTAGCTACAGGGTTAATCTGAGTCAATCTGGACACTGTGTGTTCCTATGGAGAGAGCTAGCTACAGGGTTAATCTGAGTCAATCTGGACACTGTGTGTTCCTATGGAGAGAGCTAGCTACAGGGGTAATCTGGACACTGTGTGTTCCTACAGAGAGAGCTAGCTACAGGGGTAAAATATGGCACAAGGTCATTGGGTATTGGATATAATTGTGTTTAACAGCTCAGCGACAGGCCAATAAACAGAGTTTTGGAAGGAGTGGGGAATATGTACAATCTCCCCTACTGAGAAGTGACAGGTGTGGGTTGGGGGGTAAAGGTCAGGCAGGTGAAGGGAGTTTGGACCGTACCATCAGATGCCTGGCTGGTGGAAAAGCACAGAGTTCTATTACACCAAAATGACCAAAAACATTCAGTGATGACAACAACAACAACAACAACATCATTGTTTTGTTTGTACCATAATAGGAGAGTGAAAATGTTTCCCATTTTGGGGTTAAACGTTGTGGAAGAGGCAGACATTTCCACTGTGGACACAGAAGGCACAACTATAAGGGCTGCGACACAAAGAGTATCTGAAAGGCAAAGTGGTCTAATTCTCAGGTGTTATATCTCTACCACATCCTCTCTGTAACTCTCTCAGGAGGTCAGTAGTTTAATCTGAAGGATGTAACAGGTATCTCTACCACATCCTCTCTGTAACTCTCTCAGGAGGTCACGGGGAAGTTCCAACAAGTCGTTTCATTACGGAATAAGGCCAGAGAGGGGTGTGGTATGGTTCTTAGGCACAACGCAACATGGAGTGCCTGGACACAGCCCTTAGCTGTGGAATATTTGCCTTATACCCCCAGGACCTAATTTCTTAATTAAACTACTTGTTCAAGGACTGACTAACACCAGGTCTATAGGGAGGACTGACTAACACCAGGTCTATAGGAAGGACTGACTAACACCAGGTCTATAGGGAGGACTGACTAACACCAGGTCTATAGGAAGGACTGACTAACACCAGGTCTATAGGGAGGACTGACTAACACCAGGTCTATAGGAAGGACTGACTAACACCAGGTCTATAGGAAGGACTGACTAACACCAGGTCTATAGGGAGGACTGACTAACACCAGGTCTATAGGGAGGACTGACTAACACCAGGTCTATAGGAAGGACTGACTAACACCAGGTCTATAGGAAGGACTGACTAACACCAGGTCTATAGGAGGACTGACTAACACCAGGTCTATAGGAAGGACTGACTAACACCAGGTCTATAGGGAGGACTGACTAACACCAGGTCTATAGGAAGGACTGACTAACACCAGGTCTATAGGAAGGACTGACTAACACCAGGTCTATAGGGAGGACTGACTAACACCAGGTATATAGGGAGGACTGACTAACACCAGGTCTATAGGGAGGACTGACTAACACCAGGTCTATAGGAAGGACTGACTAACACCAGGTCTATAGGAAGGACTGACTAACACCAGGTCTATAGGAAGGGAAGGACTGACTAACACCAGGTCTATAGGGAGGACTGACTAACACCAGGTCTATAGGAAGGAAACAGAAGGACTGACTAACACCAGGTCTATAGGGAGGACTGACTAACACCAGGTCTATAGGGAGGACTGACTAACACCAGGTCTATAGGGAGGACTGACAGGTCTATAACACTAACACCAGGTCTATAGGGAGGACTGACTAACACCAGGTCTATAGGGAGGACTGACTAACACCAGGTCTATAGGGAGGACTGACTAACACCAGGTCTATAGGGAGGACTGACTAACACCAGGTATATAGGGAGGACTGACTAACACCAGGTCTATAGGGAGGACTGACTAACACCAGGTCTATAGGGAGGACTGACTAGCACCAGGTCTATAGGGAGGACTGACTAACACCAGGTCTATAGGGAGGACTGACTAACACCAGGTCTATAGGGAGGACTGACTAACACCAGGTCTATAGGGAGGACTGACTAACACCAGGTATATAGGGAGGACTGACTAACACCAGGTCTATAGGGAGGACTGACTAACACCAGGTCTATAGGGAGGACTGACTAGCACCATGTCTATAGGGAGGACTGACTAACACCAGGTCTATAGGGAGGAAACAGAAGGACTGACTAACACCAGGTCTATAGGGAGGAAACAGAAGGACTGACTAACACCAGGTCTATAGGGAGGACTGACTAACACCAGGTCTATAGGGAGGACTGACACTAACACCAGGTCTATAGGGAGGACTGACTAACACCAGGTCTATAGGGAGGACTGACTAACACCAGGTCTATAGGGAGGACTGACTAACACCAGGTCTATAGGGAGGACTGACTAACAGGTCCAGGTCTATAGGAGGACTGACTAACACCAGGTCTATAGGGAGGACTGACTAACACCAGGTCTATAGGGAGGACTGACTAACACCAGGTCTATAGGGAGGACTGACTAACACCAGGTCTATAGGGAGGACTGACTAACACCAGGTCTATAGGGAGGACTGACTAACACCAGGTCTATAGGGAGGACTGACTAACACCAGGTCTATAGGGAGGACTGACTAACACCAGGTCTATAGGGAGGACTGACTAACACCAGGTCTATAGGGAGGACTGACTAACACCAGGTCTATAGGGAGGACTGACTAACACCAGGTCTATAGGGAGGACTGACTAACACCAGGTCTATAGGGAGGACTGACTAACACCAGGTCTATAGGGAGGACTGACTAACACCAGGTCTATAGGGAGGACTGACTAACACCAGGTCTATAGGGAGGACTGACTAACACCAGGTCTATAGGGAGGACTGACTAACACCAGGTCTATAGGGAGGACTGACTAACACCAGGTCTATAGGGAGGACTGACTAACACCAGGTCTATAGGGAGGACTGACTAACACCAGGTCTATAGGGAGGACTGACTAACACCAGGTCTATAGGGAGGACTGACTAACACCAGGTCTATAGGGAGGACTGACTAACACCAGGTCTATAGGGAGGACTGACTAACACCAGGTCTATAGGGAGGAAACAGAAGGACTGACTAACACCAGGTCTATAGGGAGGAAACAGAAGGACTGACTAACACCAGGTCTATAGGGAGGACTGACTAACACCAGGTCTATAGGGAGGACTGACTAACACCAGGTCTATAGGGAGGACTGACTAACACCAGGTCTATAGGGAGGACTGACTAACACCAGGTCTATAGGGAGGACTGACTAACACCAGGTCTATAGGGAGGAAACAGAAGGACTGACTAACACCAGGTCTATAGGGAGGAAACAGAAGGACTGACTAACACCAGGTCTATAGGGAGGACTGACTAACACCAGGTCTATAGGGAGGACTGACTAACACCAGGTCTATAGGGAGGACTGACTAACACCAGGTCTATAGGGAGGACTGACTAACACCAGGTCTATAGGGAGGACTGACTAACACCAGGTCTATAGGGAGGACTGACTAACACCAGGTCTATAGGGAGGACTGACTAACACCAGGTCTATAGGGAGGAAACAGAAGGACTGACTAACACCAGGTCTATAGGGAGGACTGACTAACACCAGGTCTATAGGGAGGACTGACTAACACCAGGTCTATAGGGAGGACTGACTAACACCAGGTCTATAGGGAGGACTGACTAACACCAGGTCTATAGGGAGGACTGACTAACACCAGGTCTATAGGAAGGACTGACTAACACCAGGTCTATAGGGAGGACTGACTAACACCAGGTCTATAGGGAGGACTGACTAACACCAGGTCTATAGGAGGACTGACTAACACCAGGTCTATAGGGAGGACTGACTAACACCAGGTCTATAGGAAGGACTGACTAACATCAGGTCTATAGGGAGGACTGACTAACACCAGGTCTATAGGAGGACTGACTAACACCAGGTCTATAGGGAGGACTGACTAACACCAGGTCTATAGGAAGACTGACTAACACCAGGTCTATAACTGACTAACACCAGGTCTATAGGGAGGACTGACTAACACCAGGTCTATAGGAGGACTGACTAACACCAGGTCTATAGGAAGGACTGACTAACACCAGGTCTATAGGGAGGACTGACTAACACCAGGTCTATAGGGAGGAAACAGGAGGACTGACTAACACCAGGTCTATTTGGAGGACTGACTAACACCAGGTCTATAGGAAGGACTGACTAACACCAGGTCTATAGGGAGGACTGACTAACACCAGGTCTATAGGGAGGAAACAGGAGGACTGACTAACACCAGGTCAATAGGAGGACTGACTAACACCAGGTCTATAGGAAGGACTGACTAACACCAGGTCTATAGGAAGGACTGACTAACACCAGGTCTATAGGGAGGACGACTAACACCAGGTCTATAGGAAGGACTGACTAACACCAGGTCTATAGGGAGGACTGACTAACACCAGGTCTATAGGGAGGACTGACTAACACCAGGTCTATAGGAAGGACTGACTAACACCAGGTCTATAGGAAGGACTGACTAACACCAGGTCTATAGGGAGGACGACTAACACCAGGTCTATAGGAAGGACTGACTAACACCAGGTCTATAGGGAGGATTGACTAACACCAGGTCTATAGGGAGGACTGACTAACACCAGGTCTATAGGAAGGACTGACTAACACCAGGATCGTGTAGTTTGTGTGTTGTGTGTGTGTGTGTGTGTGTGTGTGTGTGTGTGTGTGTGTGTGTGTGTGTGTGTAGCATCATCACCACCTCAACAGACTCTATTGAAAACTTTCTGAACTAGAACAGGAAACTAAAACATTTCTTCATTTCAACCAGGAAGTCTCTGGAAAAACACATCAATACATTCCTTATGCTGGTTTAGACACACACACACACACACACACACACACACGGAAAGAGACACACACACCATACACACACACACGGAAACAGACACACACACACACACCATACACACAGCTCATATTCTCCCCTGTGATTGTACAGTCAATGACCATGTGCAGAATAAAAGGCCATTTTGCAGCCGGCCTGGCTTCCAGCCAAGACACCTGAATTAACACCCCCTCCCCCCCTCTTAAACAGAGATGTGAGACTGAAACTGCCTCTCTTCTCTCCTGTGTTCCCCAGCGCACTGCTGTGTGTTGATCTAATAACCTCCACTCCTCCACAGTGGCCCACCAACCAGCCAGCTACAGACCCATCTTTAGTTCCTAGTGTGTTGATCTAGTTACCTCCACAGTGGCCCACCAGCCAGCCAGCTACAGACCCAGCTTTAGTTCCTAGTGTGTTGATCTAGTTACCTCCACTCCTCCACAGTGGCCGACCAGCCAGCCAGCTACAGACCCAGCTTTAGTTCCTAGTGTGTTAATCTAGTTACCTCCACAGTGGCCGACCAGCCAGCCAGCTACAGACCCAGCTTTAGTTCCTTGTGTGTTAATCCAGTTACCTCCACAGTGGCCCACCAGCCAGCCAGCTACAGACCAGGCTTTAGTTCCTAGTGTGTTAATCTAGTTACCTCCACAGTGGCCCACCAGCCAGCCAGCTACAGACCAGGCTTTAGTTCCTAGTGTGTTGATCTAGTTACCTCCACTCCTCCACAGTGGCCCACCAGCCAGCCAGCTACAGACCAGGCTTTAGTTCCTAGTGTGATTGTCCTGGGGTCAATTGACTGCCTGTCTTTCTCTGTTTCCCTGGGTTGGCCTGCCAACACAGAGTTCTAAATATGGAGATCATGTCAGTTCTCAGTTCTCCTGGGCCAATCAGACAGTCCTTTTGGAGTCACATGTGTAGACTGGACCCTGTTTCAATTCCACTGTTTTAAATATGGGGTTTAATCTGAAGGCTGGATGGTTTAATCTAAAGGCTGGATGGTTTAATCTGATGGTTTAATCTGAAGGCTGGATGGTTTAATCTGAAGTCTGGATGGTTTAAATCTAAAGGCTGGATGGTTTAATCTGAAGGCTGGATGGTTTAATCTGATGGTTTAATCTAAGGCTGGATGGTTTAATCTGAAGGTTTAATCTGAAGGCTGGATGGTTTAATCTGAAGGTTTAATCTGAAGGCTGGATGGTTTAATCTGAAGGCTGGATGGTTTAATCTGAAGGCTGGATGGTTTAATCTGAAGGTTTAATCTGAAGGCTGGATGGTTTAATCTAAAGGCTGGATGGTTTAATCTGAAGGCTGGATGGTTTAATCTGAAGGCTGGATGGTTTAATCTGAAGGTTTAATCTGAAGGCTGGATGGTTTAATCTAAAGGCTGGATGGTTTAATCTGAAGGCTGGATGGTTTAATCTGAAGGCTGGATGGTTTAATCTGATGGTTTAATCTGAAGGCTGGAGGTTTAATCTGAAATCTGGATGGTTTAATCTGAAGGCTGGATGGTTTAATCTGAAGGCTGGATGGTTTAATCTGGAAGGTTTAATCTGATGGTTTAATCTGAAGGCTGGAGGGTTTAATCTGAAGGTTTAATCTGAAGGCTGGATGGTTTAATCTGAAGGCTGGATGGTTTAATCTGAAGGCTGGATGGTTTAATCTGAAGGCTGGAGGGTTTAATCTGAAGGTTTAATCTGAAGGCTGGATGGTTTAATCTGAAGGCTGGATGGTTTAATCTGAAGGCTGGATGGTTTAATCTGATGGTTTAATCTGAAGGCTGGATGGTTTAATCTGAAGGCTGGATGGTTTAATCTGAAGGCTGGAGGGTTTAATCTGAAGGTTTAATCTGAAGGCTGGATGGTTTAATCTGAAGGCTGGATGGTTTAATCTGAAGGCTGGAGGGTTTAATCTGAAGGCTGGATGGTTTAATCTGAAGGCTGGAGGTTTAATCTGAAGGTTTAATCTGAAGGCTGGATGGTTTAATCTGAAGGTTTAATCTGAAGGCTGGATGGTTTAATCTAAAGGCTGGATGGTTTAATCTGAAGGCTGGATGGTTTAATCTGAAGGCTGGAGGGTTTAATCTGAGGCTGGATGGTTTAATCTGAAGGCTGGATGGTTTAATCTGAAGGCTGGATGGTTTAATCTGAAGGCTGGATGGTTTAATCTGAAGGCTGGATGGTTTAATCTGAAGGCTGGAGGCTGGGGTTTAATCTGAAGGCTGGATGGTTTAATCTGAAGGCTGGAGGGTTTAATCTGAAGGCTGGATGGTTTAATCTGAAGGCTGGATGGTTTAATCTGAAGGCTGGAGGGTTTAAACTAAAAGCCCATGTAGAAGTGGCAAATATTACCACAGGAGTGAAGCTCTTCGAAACATTCTGGTGAAACTAGCAGATGACCGTCTGTAGAGAGGACAGGCAGCCTGGGTTACACCAAAACACAACCCCATCACTACAGGGATGTGTATGTGTGCGTGTGTGTGTGTGAGTGATTGCACGTGTGTGTGTGCACATACACTAGGCCAGAGTCCATCTCTCCCAGGAGCTAGCCTCCTCTCTCTCTCCCTCCCCCCTCTCTCTCTCTCTCTCCCTCCCTCTCTCTGTGTCTCTCTCTCTCTCCCTCCCTCCTTTTCTCTCTCTATGTCTCTCTCTCTATCTCTCTCTCTGTCTCTCTCCCTACTTCTCTCTCTCTCTCTCTCTCGCTCTCTCTGTTCCACCAAACAACAGTGACTCACCACAGAGTATAGCGAGCCATAGGGCTCCACAGGAAACAGCCCAGAGATAAAGGAGAGAGAGAGAGAGGAGAGGAAATTAGAAACACCGCGTGGATCCCTGATGAAAACATTCCCAAGCTCTGGACCTGGGAACATCTCGGAACAACCACTGGTCAGAACACCTTGTTTTGTAAAACCTGATCCGGCTCCAAATGTAATCTTCCTGTGTGATGGAAGGACGGCCCGGAGAGACAGCGAGAAATATCTTCTATATTTCCTGAAATGGCTGAGCTGAGGACGGAAGGCCGGGGCCTCTGACGGTCCTCAGCAGCTAACCTTAACCTCAACCCTACCGCCCACAACCTCACACACACACACACCTCACTAATCTGCCTGTGCACCCTGGGTAACTGTTTCCACAAAACCACATGTGAAAAGGTAGCAGAGAAGAGGATATGAGTTAGTGTCTGAGAAGGGAGGGGAAACTGGGGTAGTGGTAGGGTTATAGTTAGGGTTAGACTGGAGTAGTGTTAGTGTTATAGTTAGGGTTAGACTGGGGTAGTGGTAGGGTTATAGTTAGGGTTAGACTGGGGTAGTGGTAGGGTTATAGTTAGGGTTAGACTGGGGTAGTGGTAGTGTTATAGTTAGGGTTAGAATGGGGTAGTGGTAGTGTTATAGTTAGGGTTAGACTGGGGTAGTGGTAGTGTTATAGTTAGGGTTAGACTGGGGTAGTGGTAGTGTTATAGTTAGGGTTAGACTGGGGTAGTGGTAGGGTTATAGTTAGGGTTAGACTGGGGTAGTGGTAGTGTTATAGTTAGGGTTAGACTGGGGTAGTGGTAGTGTTATAGTTAGGGTTAGACTGGGGTAGTGTTATAGTTAGGGTTAGACTGGGGTAGTGGTAGTGTTATAGTTAGGGTTAGACTGGGGTAGTGGTAGGGTTATAGTTAGGGTTAGACTGGGGTAGTGGTAGTGTTATAGTTAGGGTTAGACTGGGGTAGTGGTAGTGTTATAGTTAGGGTTAGACTGGGGTAGTGGTAGGGTTATAGTTAGGGTTAGACTGGGGTAGTGGTAGGTTATAGTTAGGGTTAGACTGGGGTAGTGGTAGTGTTATAGTTAGGGTTAGACTGGGGTAGTGGTAGTGTTATAGTTAGGGTTAGACTGGGGTAGTGGTAGTGTTATAGTTAGGGTTAGACTGGGTAGTGGAAGTGTTATAGTTAGGGTTAGACTGGGGTAGTGGTAGTGTTATAGTTAGGGTTAGCTGGGGTAGCATGACTACAGCCTCCCTATAACAGCCAGCTAGCAGGACTCCAGCCTCCCTATAACAGCCAGCTAGCATCATTCCAGCCTCCCTATAACAGCCAGCTAGCAGGACCCCAGCCTCCCTATAACAGCCAGCTAGCAGGACTCCAGCCTCCGTATAACAGCCAGCTAGCAGGACCCCAGCCTCCCTATAACAGCCAGCTAGCAGGACCCCAGCCTCCCTATAACAGCCAGCTAGCAGGACCCCAGCCTCCCTATAACAGCCAGCTAGCAGGACCCCAGCCTCCCTATAACAGCCAGCTAGCAGGACCCCAGCCTCCCTATAACAGCCAGCTAGCAGGACCCCAGCCTCCCTATAACAGCCAGCTAGCAGGACCCCAGCCTCCCTATAACAGCCAGCTAGCAGGACCCCAGCATCCCTATAACAGCCAGCTAGCAGGACCCCAGCCTCCCTATAACAACCAGGCCAGCTAGCAGGACCCCAGCCTCCCTATAACAGCCAGCTAGCAGGACCCCAGCCTCCCTATAACAGCCAGCTAGCAGGACTCCAGCCTCCCTATAACAGCCAGCTAGCAGGACCCCAGCCTCCCTATAACAGCCAGCTAGCAGGACCCCAGCCTCCCTATAACACAGCCAGCTAGCAGGACCCAGCCTCCCTATAACAGCCAGCTAGCAGGACTCCAGCCTCCCTATAACAGCCAGCTAGCAGGACTCCAGCCTCCCTATAACAGCCAGCTAGCAGGACTCCAGCCTCCCTATAACAGCCAGCTAGCAGGACCCCAGCCTCCCTATAACAGCCAGCTAGCAGGACTCCAGCCTCCCTATAACAGCCAGCTAGCAGGACTCCAGCCTCCCTATAACAGCCAGCTAGCAGGACCCCAGCCTCCCTATAACAGCCAGCTAGCAGGACCCCAGCCTCCCTATAACAGCCAGCTAGCATCATTCCAGCCCCACTGCTTA
>NW_024609792.1:392500-427500 GCF_018296145.1 Oncorhynchus tshawytscha
ATAATTAAGTAATGTGTAGGTGATGTGTGCTCCAGCCGAGGGTCATCTGGCCGGGTCCCTCTGAGCCACACACACACACACACACACGCACACACACACAACCATCTGGCCGGGTCCCTATGAGCTACACCAAACACAAATGATCTCTCAGAAGAAATATCCTATTCATTAATGCATGGCAGCTGCGTGGACAACCCTTACGCCATTTTTCCATGGCAACATCCTTTCTGTTTCAGGAGATCCCATTTCAGTTTTGGTAGCAACGTCCTCCGCGGCCAGGGCTGGGCACATTCACGTGTTGAATAGGAGGAATTACTGCTGAATTCCTGAAATACAATCACCTCCTATTCACTTACGATTACATCTGTGGTGAGACCAGGGGGGCAGAGGTGTAATGAGAGGGGGAGGGGGTGAGAGGACAGAGGGGTAATGATAATGAGAGGGGGGTGAGAGGACAGAGGGGTAATGAGAGGGAAGGGGGTGAGAGGACATAGCGGTAATGAGAGGGGAGGGGTGGTGAGAGGACATGGGGTAATGAGAGGGGGAGGGGGTGAGAGGACAGAAGGGTAATGATAGGACATAGGGGTAATGAGAGGGGAGGGGGTGAGAGGACAGAGGGGTAATGAGAGGGGAGGGGGTGAGAGGACAGAGGGGTAATGAGAGGGGGAGGGGGTGAGAGGACAGAGGGGTAATGAGAGGGGAGGGGGTAATGAGAGGGGGTAATGAGAGGGGGAGGGATAATGAGGGGGAGGGGGTGAGAGGACAGATGGGTAATGAGAGGGGGGAGGGGGTGAGAGGATGGATGGGTAATGAGAGGGGGGTGAGAGGACGGATGGGTAATGAGAGGGGGAGGGGGTGAGGGGCCAGAGGGGTAATGAGAGGGGAGGGGGAGGCCCGACCACACTGGTCAATGTGACAATAACAGTCATAACTTAAAGTGACCACTAAAATAACAGCATCTACACACAGACCTGCTGCTGTAGGAAAATACACTCTCTCTCTCTCTCTCTCTCTCTCTCTCTGTGTGTCTGTGTCTCTCTCTCTGTGTCTCTCTCTCTCTCTCTCTCTGTGTGTCTCTCTCTCTCTCTCTCTGTGTGTCTGTGTCTCTCTCTCTGTGTCTCTCTCTCTCTCTCTCTCTCTGTGTGTCTGTGTCTCTGTGTCAGTCACAGTCTGTGTGTTTTGGGTCAGTCACAGTGGTCAGGTATTCTGCCGCTGTGTACTCTCTGTGTAGGGCCAAATAGCATTCTAGTTTGCTCTGTTTTTTTGTTAATTCTTTCCAATGTGTTAAGTAGTTATCTTTTTGTTTTCTCATGATTTGGTTGGGTCTAATTGTGCTGCTGTCCTGGGGCTCTGTAGTGTGTGTTTGTGTTTGTGAACAGAGCCCCTCTGTCTCTCTCTCTGTCTCTCTCTCTCTCTCAATTCAAGGGGCATTATTAGCATGGGGAAACATATGTTAACATTGCCAAAGCAAAGTGATAAAAGATCATAAACAAAGTGAAATAAACCATTAAAAAATGAACAGTAAACATTACACTCACAGGAGTTTCAAAAGAATAAAGACATTTCAAATGTCTCTCTCTCATTTCAGCAAAGGACTGAACCTGATTATATCCTGTCTGTTTAAATGGCTGATCTGAACTCTCCCTCTGTCTCTGTCTCTCTCTGTGTCTCTCTCTCTCATTTCAGCAAACAACTGAACCTGATTATATCCTGTCTGTTTAAATGGCTGATCTGAACTCGCGGGACATTTAGAAGGGACATCGTCATGACGACGATATCTCTGCAGGCTGTGTGGACGAACTTACGGTATGTCAGCATTACCTCACTGAGCTGGGGAACTGTGAGGCTGGGGCTGTGGTGAGGGAACTGTGAGGCTGGGGCTGTGGTGAGGGAACTGTGAGGCTGGGGCTGTGGTGAGGGATATGTGAGGCTGGGGCTGTGGTGAGGGAACTGTGAGGCTGTGGTGAGGGAACTGTGAGGCTGGGGCTGTGGTGAGGCTGGAACTGTGAGGCTGGGGCTGTGGTGAGGGAACTGTGAGGCTGGGGCTGTGGTGAGGGAACTGTGAGGCTGGGGCTGTGAGGGAACTGTGAGGCTGGGCTGTGGAACTGTGAGGCTGTGGTGAGGGAACTGTGAGGCTGGGTGAGGGAACTGTGAGGCTGGGTGGGGGATGTGGTGAGGTAACTGTGAGGCTGGGGCTGTGGTGAGGGAACTGTGAGGCTGGGGCTGTGGTGAGGGGGAACTGTGAGGCTGGGGCTGTGGTCAGGGAACTGTGAGGCTGGGGCTGTGGTGAGGGAACTGTGAGGCTGGGGCTGTGGTGAGGGATCTGTGAGGCTGGGGCTGTGGTGAGGGAACTGTGAGGCTGGGGCTGTGGTGAGGGAACTGTGAGGCTGGGGCTGTGGTGAGGGATCTGTGAGGCTGGGGCTGTGGTGAGGGAACTGTGAGGCTGGGGCTGTGGTGAGGGAACTGTGAGGCTGGGGCTGTGGTGAGGGAATCTGAGGCTGGGGGCTGGTTTAGGGAATCCTTCATGTGGTGAGGGAGAGAGGGACAATAGGGAAATGGCACCCTATAGTCTACTTTAGGGATCTGAGGCCCTGGCACACTATTCCCTAAAATGGGCCCTGATACTCTATTCCCTATGGGCCCTGACACTCTATTCCCTATGGGCCCTGGCACCCTATTCCCTATGGGCCCTGGCACCCTATTCCCTATGGACCCTGGCACCCTATTCCCTATGGGCCCTGGCACACTATTCCCTATGGGCCCTGGCACCCTATTCCATATGGGCCCTGGCACCCTATTCCCTATGGGCCCTGATACTCTATTCCCTATGGGCCCTGATACTCTATTCCCTATGGGTCCTGATACTCTATTCCCTATGGGCCTGACACTCTATTCCCTATGGGTCCTGATACTCTATTCCCTATGGACCCTGGCACCCTATTCCCTATGGACCCTGGCACCCTATTCCCTATGGACCCTGGCACACTATTCCCTATGGACCCTGGCACACTATTCATGTTATAGTGCACTAGTCTACTTAGGTGAGGGCCCTGGCACACTATTCCTGTTATAGTGCACTAGACTACTTTAGATCAGGGCCCTGGCACACTATTCATGTTATAGTGCACTAGTCTACTTAGGTCAGGGCCCTGGCACACTATTCCTGTTATAGTGCACTAGACTACTTTAGATCAGGGCCCTGGCACACTATTCATGTTATAGTGCACTAGTCTACTTAGATCAGGGCCCTGGCACACTATTCCTTATGGACCCATGCACCCTATTCCCTATGGACCCTGGCACACTATTCCCTATGGACCCTGGCACACTATTCCTGTTATAGTGCACTAGTCTACTTAGGTCAGGGCCCTGGCACACTATTCCTGTTATAGTGCACTAGACTACTTTAGATCAGGGCCCTGGCACACTATTCATGTTATAGTGCACTAGTCTACTTAGGTCAGGGCCCTGGCACACTATTCCTGTTATAGTGCACTAGACTACTTTAGATCAGGGCCCTGGCACACTATTCATGTTATAGTGTACTAGTCTACTTTAGATCAGGGCCCTGGCACAATATTCCTTATGGACCCTGGCACACTATTCCCTATGGACCCTGGCACACTATTCATGTTATAGTGCACTAGTCTACTTTAGATCAGGGCCCTGGCACCCTATTCTTGTTATAGTGCACTAGTCTACTTTAGATCAGGGCCCTGGCACACTATTCCTGTTATAGTGCACTAGTCTACTTTAGACCAAATCCCTATGGGTCCTGGCACCCTATTCCCTATGGGCCCTGGTACCCTATTCCCTATGAGCCCTGGTACCATATTCCCTATGGGTCCTGGTACCCTATTCCCTATGGGCCCTGGTACCCTATTCCCTATGGGCCCTGGTAGCCTATTCCCTATGGGCCCTGGTAGCCTATTCCCTATGGGCCCTGGTAGCCTATTCCCTACGGGCCCTGGTAGCCTATTCCCTATGGGCCCTGGTACCCTATTCCCTATGGGCCCTGGTAGCCTATTCCCTAAGGGCCCTGGTACCCTATTCCCTATGGGTCCTGGTACCCTATTCCCTATGGGCCCTGATACCCTATTCCCTATGGGCCCTAGCACCCTATTCCCTATGGGCCCTGGCACCCTATTCCCTACGGGCCCTGGTACCCTATTCCCTATGGGCCCTGGTGGCACCCTATTCCCTATGAGCCCTGGTACCCTATTCCCTATGAGCCCTGGCACCCTATTCCCTATGAGCCCTGACACCCTATTCCATATGAGCCCTATGGGCCTGGCACCCTATTTCCTATGGGCCGTAGCACCCTATTCCCTATGAGCCCTATGGGCCTGGCACCCTATCCCCTATGGGCCTGGTACCCTATTCCCTATGAGCCCTAGCACCCTATTCCCTATGGGCCCTAGCACCCTATTCCCTATGAGCCCTATGGGCCTGGCACCCTATTCCCTATGGGCCTGGTACCCTATTCCCTATGAGCACTAGCACCCTATTCCCTATGAGCCCTAGCACCCTATTCCCTATGGGCCTAGCACCCTATTCCCTATGAGCCCTATGGGCCTGGCACCCTATTCCCTATGGCCCTGGCACCCTATTCTCTATGAGCCCTGGCACCCTATTCCCTATGACCCCTGGCACCCTATTCCCTATGGGTCCTGGTACCCTATTCCCTATGAGCCTTGTACCCTATTCCCTATGAGCCCTGGTACCCTATTCCCTATGAGCCCTGGCACCCTATTCCCTATGAGCCCTGTCTAAAGTAGTGTACTATAAAGGGAATGGGGAGCCATTTGGGAAGGAGACATGGAAGCCAGACTAGCAGCTACGGCATCAGGTGTTGAGTCATGTAGTAACTATGTAACTACCTCCCAGTAGTTCTGGGTTTGGGTCCAGTGGAGACACAGTGCCGTGCCATGACAAGACAGCCCTTGACTGACGGACTGACTGACTGGCTGGCTGGCTGATTTGGCTGATTGGCTGGCTGGCTGGCTGACTGATTGACTGGCTGTCTGGCTGATTGACTGGCTGATTGATTGACTGGCTGATTGATTGACTTGCTGACTGGCTGGTTGATTGACTGACTGATTGGCTGGCTGACTGGCTGAATGACTGACTGACTGGCTGGCTGGCTGACTGGCTGGCTGATTGGCTGGCTGACTGACTGACTGGCTGGCTGGCTGGCTGGCTGGCTGATTGGCTGGCTGGCTGATTGGCTGGCTGGCTGATTGGCTGACTGACTGGCTGATTGACTGACTGGCTGGCTGATTGGCTGACTGACTGGCTGGCTGGCTGATTGACTGACTGGCTGGCTGGCTGATTGACTGACTGGCTGGCTGGCTGATTGACCGACTGCCTGGCTCTGACTGGTTGACTAAAACAGTAATCTGGTTGTGTCTAATCTTCAGGAGATTAATGAGGCGTGATGAGAAGTCCCTCGGAATAAACAGCAGACATCATGTCTGACTGACTGGCTGGCTGGCTGGCTGACTGACTGATCAGGAGATTAATGAGGCGTGATGAGAAGTCCCTCTGAATAAACAGCAGACATCATGTCTGACTGTAAAAGCTCCATCTGCTGTGACTTGAGGAACATGTCTTCAGATGGTTCAGGATCTTTTCCCTTCAATTGGTGTTTCATTGTAGTTCAGGATTGTGGAGAGTAAACTGTCAAGTCAGATTCAGAACAGAACATGTTCAGCCAGACTAACACAGAGCTTCTATTGACAGATGCTGCCTGAGTGAGAGTGTGTGTGTGTGTCTGTGTGTGTGTGTGTCTGTCTGTGTGTGTGTGTGAGAGAGCCAGTGTGTGTGTGTGTGAGAGTGTGTGTGTGTGAGTGAGTGAGTGAGTGAGTGAGTGAGTGAGTGAGTGAGTGTGTGTGTGTGTGTGTGTGAGAGCGAGCGAGTGTGGGTGTGTGAGTGTGTGTGTGTGAGAGTGTGAGTGAGTGAGTGAATGTGTGTGTGTGTGTGTGTGTGTGTGTGTGTGTGTGTGTGTGTGTGTGTGTGTGTGTGAGCAAGTGTGTGTGTGGCCACAGAGAGTAGAAAGGTGATTCTCACAATTTACTATCACACATCTCTCCCCTCACAGTTTATTATCACACATCTCCCCCTCACAGTTTACTATCACACATCTACCCCTCACAGTTTACTATCACACATCTACCCCTCACAGTTTACTATCACACATCTACCCCTCACAGTTTACTATCACACATCTACCCCTCACAGTTTACTATCACGCATCTACCCCCTCACATATCTACCCCCTCACAGTTTACTATCACACATCTACTCCCTCACACATCTACCACCTCACAGTTTACTATCACACATCTACCCCCTCACAGTTTACTATCACACATCTACCCCCTCACAGTTTACTATCACACATCTACCCCCTCACAGTTTACTATCACGCATCTACCCCTCACATATCTACCCCCTCACATATCTACCCCTCACAGTTTACTATCACACATCTACTCCCTCACACATCTACCACCTCACAGTTTACTATCACACATCTACCCCCTCACAGTTTACTATCACACATCTCCCCCTCACAAGTTTACTATCACACATCTACCCCCTCACAAGTTTACTATCACACATCTACCCCCTCACAGTTTACTATCACACATCTCCCCTCACAGTTTACTATCACACATCTACCCCTCACATATCTACCCCTCACAGTTTACTATCACACATCTACCCCCTCACAGTTTACTATCACACATCTACCACCTCACAGTTTACTATCACACATCTACCCCTCACAGTTTACTATCACACATCTACCCCTCACAGTTTACTATCACACATCTACGCCCTCACAGTTTATTATCACAAATCTACCCCCTCACACATCTACCCCCTCACAGTTTACTATCACACATCTACCCCTCACAGTTTACTATCACACATCTACCCCTCACAAGTTTACTATCACACATCTACCCCCTCACAGTTTACTATCACACATCTCCCCTCACAGTTTACTATCACACATCTACCCCTCACAGTTTACTATCACACATCTACCCCCTCACAGTTTACTATCACACATCTCCCCCTCACAGTTTACTATCACACATCTAACCCCACACAGTTTACTATCACACATCTCCCCTCACAAGTTTACTATCACACATCTACCCCCTCACAAGTTTACTATCACACATCTACCCCCTCACAGTTTACTATCACACATCTCCCCCTCACAGTTTACTATCACACATCTACCCCCTCACATATCTACCCCTCACAGTTTACTATCACACATCTACCCCCTCACAGTTTACTATCACACATCTACCACCTCACAGTTTACTATCACACATCTACCCCCTCACAGTTTACTATCACACATCTACCCCCTCACAGTTTACTATCACACATCTACGCCCTCACAGTTTATTATCACAAATCTACCCCTCACACATCTACCCCCTCACAGTTTACTATCACACATCTACCCCCTCACAGTTTACTATCACACATCTACCCCTCACAGTTTATTATCACACATCTACCCCTCACAGTTTACTATCACACATCTACCACCTCACAGTTTACTATCACACATCTACCCCTCACAGTTTACTATCACACATCTAACCCCGCACAGTTTACTATCACACATCTACCCCCTCACAGTTTATTATCACAAATCTACCCCTCACACATCTACCCCCTCACAGTTTACTATCACACATCTCCCCCTCACAAGTTTACTATCACACATCTAACCCCTCACAGTTTACTATCACACATCTACCCCCTCACAGTTTACTATCACACATCTACCCCCTCACAGTTTACTATCACACATCTAACCTCTCACAGTTTACTATCACACATCTCCCCTCACAGTTTACTATCACACATCTCCCCCTCACAAGTTTACTATCACACATCTAACCCCTCACAGTTTACTATCACACATCTACCCCCTCACATATCTCCCCCTCACAGTTTACTATCACACATCTCCCCCTCACAGTTTACTATCACACATCTACCCCTCACAGTTTACTGTCACACATCTCCCCCTCACAAGTTTACTATCACACATCTCCCCCTCACAGTTTACTATCACACATCTACCCCTCACAGTTTACTGTCACACATCTCCCCTCACAAGTTTACTATCACACATCTAACCCCTCACAGTTTACTATCACACCCCCCTCACAGTTTACTATCACACATCTACCCCCTCACAGTTTACTATCACACATCTACCTCCTCACAGTTTACCCTCACACATCTACCCCCTCACAGTTTACTGTCACACATCTAACCCCGCACAGTTTACTATCACACATCTACCCCCTCACAGTTTATTATCACAAATCTACCCCCTCACACATCTACCCCCTCACAGTTTACTATCACACATCTACCCCCTCACAGTTTACTATCACACATCTACCCCTCACAGTTTACTATCACACATCTCCCCCTCACAGTTTACTATCACACATCTCCCCCCTCACAAGTTTACTATCACACATCTAACCCCTCACAGTTTACTATCACACATCTACCCCCTCACAGTTTACTATCACACATCTAACCCCTCACCGTTTACTATCACACCTCCCCCTCACAGTTTACTATCACACCTCCCCCTCACCGTTTACTATCACACCTTCCCCCTCACAGTTTACTATCACACATCTCCCCCCTCACAGTTTACTATCACACATCTACCCCCTCACAGTTTACTATCACACATCTACCTCCTCACAGTTTTCACACACCTTCTCCTTCTCAACTCTAAGTGGATTCAGCAGTCAACCAGTACAACAACACATTCTACTGTCCTTTTCCAGAAAAAGACAGAAAAATCCCCCGTGACTAATTGGGTACATGTGTATCAGAAGAGTCAGCCATTAGGTATTGTGTTTACACCACAGTCAAATAAACTAACTGACTGTGTTTGGAATCTCCAGTCGGTCCTTCAGTACCAGCTGTGGGACGGTTCTGTTCAGCTCTACTGACAGCAGGACAGAGACAGAACCACTGATCACTGTTACACGGTGTGGTCAGGACCCAACTGTACTGGGCTGAGAAGAGGAGACGCCACGCAGGGACGGACACGCCACAGGGTGGTGAGGTATCAGAGGATGGTTGGGAAGAAGTGGAGAGGAAGACAGGGAGAGAGATGGTGGGAGGAGAGGGAGAGGAGGGGGGGGAGGGAGAGGATGACATGTAGAGAGATGGTTGGAGGAGAGGCAGAGGAGGAGGGGGGGAGGAGAGGGAGAGAGATAGGGGAGGAGAGGCAGAGGGGGAGGGGGAGGAGAGGCAGAGGGGGACGGGGGGGGAGGAGAGGCAGAGGGGGAGGGGGGAGGAGAGGCAGAGGGGGAGGGGGAGGAGAGGGAGAGGATGAGGGGAGGAGGGAGGAGAGGCAGAGGAAGACATGTAGAGAGATGGTGGGAGGAGAGGGAGAGGAAGAGGGGGAGGAGAGGGAGAGGAGGAGGGGGGGGAGGGAGGGAGAGGAGGGAGGGGGGAGGAGAGGGAGAGGAGGAGGGGGGAGGAAGACAGGGAGAGGAGGAGGGGGAGGAAGACAGGGAGAGGAGGAGGGGGAGGAAGACAGGGAGATGAGGAGGGGGGGAGGAGAGGGTGAGGAGGAGGGGGAGGAGAGGGTGAGGAGGAGGGGGAAGGAAGACATGTAGGGAGATGAGGAGGGGGAGGAGAGGGAGATGAGGAGGGGGAGGAGATGGAGAGGAGGAGGGGGAGGAGAGGGAGATGAGGAGGGGGAGGAGAGGGAGATGAGGAGGGGGAGGAGAGGGAGATGAGGAGGGGGAGGAGAGGGAGATGAGGAGGGGGGGGAGGAGATGGAGAGGAGGAGGGGGGGAGAGAGGGAGATGAGGAGGGGGAGGAGATGGAGAGGAGGAGGGGGAGAGGGAGATGAGGAGGGGGAGAGGGAGATGAGGAGGGGGAGGAGAGGGAGATGAGGAGGGGGGGAGGAGAGGGAGATGAGGAGGGGAGGAGAGGAGAGGGAGAGGAGGAGGGGGAGAGGGAGAGGAGGAGGAGTGAGAAGCGTATGTACCTGTAGTGTGGAGAGGAGGAGGAGTGAGAAGCGTATGTACCTATAGTGTGGAGAGGAGGAGGGGGGGAGGAGAGGGAGAGGAGGAGGGGGAGGAGAGGGAGAGGAGGAAGGGGGAGGAGAGGGAGAGGAGGAGGGGGAGAGGGAGAGGAGGAGGAGTGAGAAGCATATGTACCTGTAGTGTGAGTCGTTTGACGGCGTCCCAGACGTGAGAGATCAGCTCCTTCATACGTTCCTCTGGGGTGGTCCAGGTCTCTGGAGAGGAAGACATCACCTTCATAGGGATGGACAGAGGACGGGACTCTGGAGAGGGAGGGAGAGTGGGAGAGAGAGAGAGT
Organism: Oncorhynchus tshawytscha; assembly: GCF_018296145.1. Taxonomy (NCBI): domain Eukaryota; kingdom Metazoa; phylum Chordata; class Actinopteri; order Salmoniformes; family Salmonidae; genus Oncorhynchus; species Oncorhynchus tshawytscha. The sequence continues at coordinate 402,908 of NW_024609792.1, forward strand.
GGGAGAGAGGGAGAGAGAGAGAGTGGGAGAGAGGGGAGAGAGAGAGAGTGGGAGAGAGGGAGAAAGAGAGTGGGAGAGGGGGAGAGAGGGAGGGAGAGTGGGAGAGGGGGAGAGAGGGAGGGAGAGTGGGAGAGGGGGGAGAGAGGGAGGGAGAGTGGGAGAGGGGGAGAGAGGGAGGGAGAGTGGGAGAGGGGGAGAGAGGGAGGGAGAGTGGGAGAGGGGGAGAGAGGGAGGGAGAGTGGGAGAGGGGGAGAGAGGGAGAGAGAGAGAGAGGGGGGGAGAGAGGGAGGGAGAGTGGGAGAGTGGGAGAGGGGGGAGAGAGGGAGAGATAGAGAGGGGGAGAGAGAGTGGGAGAGGGGGAGAGAGAGTGGGAGAGGGGGGAGAGAGTGGGAGAGGGGGGAGAGGGGAGGGAGAGTGGGAGAGGGGAGAGAGGGAGAGAGAGAGAGAGAAAGAGAAAGAGGGAGAGAAGCACGGTTAATATACCATTATTAGGAGACGGGACCAGAGAGAATGGGAGAGAGAACACAACAGAGTCCTAACAGGAGAGAGACAGAGGAACATACCTATAGAGCAGAGATACATATCTACGGAGCAGAGAGACAGATCTACAGGGCAGAGAGACAAATCTATGGAGCAGAGAGACAGATCTACGGAGCAGAGAGACATTACTACGGAGCAGAGAGACAGATCTACGGAGCAGAGAGACAGATCTACGGAGCAGAGAGACAGATCTACGGAGCAGAGAGACAGATCTCTACGGAGCAGAGAGACATTACTACGGAGCAGAGAGACAGATCTACGGAGCAGAGAGACAGATCTACGGAGCAGAGAGACAGAGGGACAGATCTACGGAGCAGAGAGACAGATCTACGGAGCAGAGAGACAGATCTACGGAGCAGAGAGACAGATCTACGGAGCAGAGCAGGTTTGAACGTCAGATCCTCATCAGTATGATACATGTCTCATGTATCTGAACGACACTTCACTGTGAGCTCATCTGTGAACCCACAGAGAGAGAGAGATGAAAAGCCAAGGGAGTGTGAACATTAATGATGGTGGACAGAGATATTCATGACAAGGCTTGAAGGTCCTGCCTCCTGACGTGACTAGGGACGTTTGTTCCAGCCAGCAGATACTGATGGTAACAAACAGACACACATATCACCACACAACACAAACCACCAAGCCCTGTTAAACTAGCCTGGCCAGGAGAAAGCCCCGTTAAACTAGCCTGACCAGGAGCAAGTCCCATTAAACTAGCCTGACCAGGAGCAAGTCCCGTTAAACTAGCCTGACCAGGAGCAAGTCCCGTTAAACTAGCCTGACCAGGAGCAAGTCCCGTTAAACTAGCCTGACCAGGAGCAAGTCCCGTTAAACTAGCCTGACCAGGAGCAAGTCCCGTTAAACTAGCCTGACCAGGGAGCAAGTCCCATTAAACTAGCCTGACCAGGAGACCGCCCCGTTAAACTAGCCTGACCAGGAGACCGCCCCGTTAAACTAGCCTGACCAGGAGACCGCCCGGTTAAACTAGCCTGACCAGGAGACCGCCCCGTTAAACTAGCCTGACCAGGAGACCTCCCGTTAAACTAGCCTGACCAGGAGACCGCCCCGTTAAACTAGCCTGACCAGGAGACCGCCCCGTTAAACTAGCCAGACCAGGAGACTGCCCCGTTAAACTAGCCTGACCAGGAGACCTCCCCGTTAAACTAGCCTGACCAGGGAGACCGCCCCGTTAAACTAGCCTGACCAGGAGACCGCCCCTTTAAACTAGCCTGACCAGGAGACCGCCCCGTTAAACTAGCCTGACCAGGAGACCGCCCCGTTAAACTAGCCTGACCAGGAGCAAGCCCCGTTAAACTAGCCTGACCAGGAGCAAGCCCCGTTAAACTAGCCTGACCAGGAGACCGCCCCGTTAAACTAGCCTGACCAGGAGACCGCCCCGTTAAACTAGCCTGACCAGGAGACCGCCCCGTTAAACTAGCCTGACCAGGAGACCGCCCCGTTAAACTAGCCTGACCAGGAGACCGCCCCGTTAAACTAGCCTGACCAGGAGACCGTCCCATTAAACTAGCCTGACCAAGAGACCTCCCCGTTAAACTAGCCTGACCAGGGAGACCGCCCCGTTAAACTAGCCTGACCAGGGAGACCGCCCCGTTAAACTAGCCTGACCAGGAGACCGCCCCGTTAAACTAGCCTGACCAGGAGACCGCCCCGTTAAACTAGCCTGACCAGGAGACCGCCCCGTTAAACTAGCCTGACCAGGAGACCGCCCCGTTAAACTAGCCTGACCAGGAGACCGCCCCGTTAAACTAGCCTGACCAGGAGACCGCCCGTTAAACTAGCCTGACCAGGAGACCGCCCCGTTAAACTAGCCTGACCAGGAGACCGCCCCGTTAAACTAGCCTGACCAGGAGACCGCCCCGTTAAACTAGCCTGACCAGGAGACCGCCCCGTTAAACTAGCCTGACCAGGAGACCGCCCCGTTAAACTAGCCTGACCAGGAGACCTCCTGTGAGACGTGTTTCCTGGAGACGGCAGATATAAAATACATTTTGGGGTGGTGTAGATCTTACAGGGGTGGTGTAGATCTTACAGGGGTGGTGTAGATCTTACAGGGGTGGTGTAGATCTTACATGGGGTGGTGTAGATCTTACAGGGGTGGTGTAGATCTTACAGGGGTGGTGTAGATCTTACATGGGGTGGTGTAGATCTTACAGGGGTGGTGTAGATCTTACAGGGGTGGTGTAGATCTTACAGGGGTGGTGTAGATCTTACAGGGGTGGTGTAGATCTTACATGGGGTGGTGTAGATCTTACATGGGGTGGTGTAGATCTTACAGGGGTGGTGTAGATCTTACATGGGGTGGTGTAGATCTTACAGGGGTGGATTTTTATTTTGTATTGCGGGAAACCAAATAAATACCGAATAAATACATTTGAAATGCTGAATACAACAGGTGTAGGTAGACCTTACAGTGAAATGCTGAATACAACAGGTGTAGTAGACCTTACAGTGAAATGCTGAATACAACAGGTGTAGTAGACCTTACAGTGAAATGCTGAATACAACAGGTGTAGTAGACCTTACAGTGAAATACTGAATACAACAGGTGTAGTAGACCTTACAGTGAAATACTGAATACAACAGGTGTAGTAGACCTCACAGTGAAATACTGAATACAACAGGTGTAGTAGACCTCACAGTGAAATGCTGAATACAACAGGTGTAGGTAGACCTTACAGTGAAATGCTGAATACAACAGGTGTAGGTAGACCTTACAGTGAAATGCTGAATTCAACAGGTGTAGTAGACCTTACAGTGAAATGCTGAATACAACAGGTGTAGCAGACCTCACAGTGAAATGCTGAATACAACAGGTGTAGTAGACCTTACAGTGAAATGCTGAATACAACAGGTGTAGTAGACCTTACAGTGAAATGCTGAATACAACAGGTGTAGTAGACCTCACAGTGAAATACTGAATACAACAAGTGTAGTAGACCTTACAGTGAAATGCTGAATACAACAGGTGTAGTAGACCTCACAGTAGAAATGCTGAATACAACAGGTGTAGTAGACCTCACAGTGAAATGCTGAATACAACAGGTGTAGTAGACCTTACAGTGAAATGCTGAATACAACAGGTGTAGTAGACCTCACAGTGAAATGCTGAATACAACAGGTGTAGTAGACCTTACAGTGAAATGCTGAATACAACAGGTGTAGTAGACCTCACAGTGAAATGCTGAATACAACAGGTGTAGTAGACCTCACAGTGAAATGCTGAATACAACAGGTGTAGTAGACCTTACAGTGAAATGCTGAATACAACAGGTGTAGTAGACCTCACAGTGAAATGCTGAATACAACAGGTGTAGTAGACCTTACAGTGAAATGCTGAATACAACAGGTGTAGTAGACCTTACAGTGAAATGCTGAATACAACAGGTGTAGTAGACCTTACAGTGAAATGCTGAATACAACAGGTGTAGTAGACCTTACAGTGAAATGCTGAATACAACAGGTGTAGTAGACCTTACAGGCTGAACAATAGGTGTAGTAGACCTTACAGGCTGAACAATAGGTAAGTAAAGTTAAATAAACTCAACTTTAGAAATAGTGTTTCCTTTGAAGGACAGGACAAGGATTGCTTTTCTGATTGGCTAGCAAGTTTCACCATCCAATCATGTCAGAGTGCGGTCTAGAACGTATTCCCATTCTGGACACATTGTAGGAGAGGTGTTCAGATCCAGATGCATTGTGGAGAAGAAACTAACATCCCTGGGCGTAGCCTAGCGTTAGGCCGGAGCCAGGAGTTTGGGTAGCCAGGCAACCATTAAATCCCATCCAACTTTCCCGATGACACACACACACACACACCTTGAGTCAGTCAGTGTGAGAAAATAGCAAACCACCCATCCACCACCATATAGCGTCATTTAGCTAGCCAGCCACAGTGGAGGACATGGTAAAGTCATCAGTGTAGCTAGCATTAGCATCAGCTTGCTAGCTACAGGTAGGGGCATGTTAAATCCATCATTGTGGCTAACATTAGCGTCAGTTAGCTAGCTAGCTACATTAGAGGGCATGGTAAAGCCATCAGTGTGGCTAGCATTAGCGTCAGTTAGCTAGCCAGCCACAGTAGAGGACATGGTAAAGTCATCAGTGTGGCTAGCATTAGCATCAGCTAGCTAGCTACAGTAGAGAGGGCATGGTAAAGCCATCAGTGTGGCTAGCATTAGCGTCAGCTAGCTAGCTACAGTAGAGAGGGCATGGTAAAGCCATCAGTGTGGCTAGCTGGCGTTAGCGTCACAGGTGAGAGAGGGACTGTGGGGTCTCTGAAGAGACATTAAGACACATTATTCCATGATTTAAAGGTCTGCCTGCTAAGCTCAGCAACTCGCTATACAGCTCTCCTCTCCTCTGTCCCACAGCTGTCAGGAAACTATGGTGATGATGTCAACCCTCCTGAAATACCTCTCTTTCCTAAGTATCACTAAAACAGCTGAGGGGGTTTCCAAGGTGACAGAGCGAAATCAAGATGGCCGGGGGTTTTTTGTGGTCGCCGTGGCATCCTACCTCATGCTGAGGGTGGAAGGACTGAGCTCACAGGTGTGTGTGAGTTTCCATGTATATCTATGTAATTATGACAGAGTGGCCATACATTGACCAAGATAATCCAGTCTCCTCCCCTCGCCCTAATGTCTGCCCTCACCCTAATGTCCCCTACCCTCGCCCTACTGTCTCCTACCCTCGCCCTACTGACTCCTCTCCTCGCCCTACTGTCTCCTCCCCTCGCCCTACTGACTCCTCTCCTCCCCTCGCCCTACTGACTCCTCTCCTCGCCTCACCCTACTGTCTCCTCCCCTCACCCTACTGACTCCTCTCCTCACCCTACTGACTCCTCTCCTCACCCTACTGTCTCCTCCCCTCACCCTACTGACTCCTCTCCTCGCCCTACTGTCTCCTCCCCTCGCGCTACTGACTCCTCTCCTCACCCTATTGTCTCCTCCCCTCACCCTAATTTCTCCTCTCCTCGCCCTACTGTCTCCTCCCCTCGCCCTACTGTCTCCTCCCCTCACCCTACCGTATCCTCTCCTCGCCCACCTTACTCCTCCCATCACCCTACTGTCTCCTCCCCTCGCCCTACTGTCTCCTCTCCTCGCCCTACTGTCTCCTCTCCTCGCCCTATTGTCTCCACCCCTCACCCTAATGTATCATCTCCTCGCCCACCTTACTCCTCCCCTCGCCCTACTGTCTCCCCCTCGCTCTACTGTCTCCTCCCCTCGCCCTACTGTCTCCTCCCCTCGCCCTAGTGTCTCCTCCGCTCGCTCTACTGTCTCCTCCCCTCGCCCTACTGACTCCTCTCCTCGCCCTACTGACTCCTCCCCTCTCCCTACTGTCTCCACCCCTCTCCCTACTGCCTCCTCCCCTCGCCCTACTGTCTCCTCCCCGCGCCCTACTCTCTCCTCTCCTCGCACAACTGTCTCCTCGCCTTACTGTCTCCTCTTCTCGCCTTACTGTCTCCTCTCATCGCCCTACTGTCTCCTCCCCTCACCCTACTGTCTCCTCTCCTCGCCCTAGGGGCCCTGTTGTGGGGAGGGGTGTAGAGGTGGTGGTGGTGGTTGTGGTGGTGGTGGTGGGGCCTGATGTGGTTTTGGATATAAAAGTGACGTCAACTTCCCAACATTACGACCAAGAATACGTGTTCGGACCTCCACCCTGGACGTGGGATATGATCCCAGAGGCCAACCCTAAACAACACGGTCGGCGCAGGAGAGGCGGACGGAGCGGCATACTGGTCAGACTCAGACGGCGAGCACACCATCCACCCCTTTCGAGCATATTACTCGTCAATGTCCAATCTGTAGATAACAAGGTGGACTAAATTAGGGCACGAGTTGCCTTCCAGAGAGACATCAGAGATTGTAACATTCTCTGTTTCACGGAAACATGTCTCACTCGGGATACGTTCGGTCGGTACAGCCACCCGGTTTCGGGATACGTTGTCAGAGTCGGTACAGCCACCCGGTTTCTTCACGCATCGCACCGACAGAAACGAACATCTCTCTGGTAAGAAGAAGGGCGGGGATTTATGACTTATGATTAATGACTCATGGTGTAATCACAACAACATACAGGAAACTCAAGTCCTTTTGTTCACCTGACCTAGAGTTCCTTACAATCAAATGCCGACCGTATTACCTCCCAAGAGATGAATGTATGAATATATAATATATAATTCTAGTCACAGCCGTGTATATCCCAAGCAGATATTACTGCACTGTCAGAACTAGAAGCACAGGCATTTCGCTACACTCGCATTAACATCTGCTAACCATGTGTATGTGACCAATACAATTTGATTTGAGGTGATGGTGGTGGGGGTGGGGGTAGTGGGGAGGGGTGGTAGAGGTGGTGGTGCACACTGTGGTAGAAGGGATTTGGGTTGCAGTGGTGTGAGGCTGGGCTAGGAGGGGGTGGGGTGCTGATGGTCGGGGGGAATCAACCATGACAGGCCCCAGCTACTGACTACAGTCCTCTAACCTTAAAGCCAATTCATGCTTGATGGAGGATGTGACGCAATGCCGAGCCTCTGGAGGCTCTCAGAGGCCAAACGGAGCTCCGTAACGCATCACCGTGCGTCTCCCAAATGGTGTAACAACGAAGAGGGCTCCGTATAGTTCCGCACTGACATGATTGGTCGACTGTAGGTGAGGGCGTGAGGTCCCTGTATGAAACACAAACTCCACTTCCTTGCCGTCTTCCACAACTGCTCGGTGAACCGCAACAAGTATAGACTGACTTCCGTATCACCGTAAATGCAGCAGAGGCCGTATCACCGTAAATGCTGCACGGCCAATGCAGACGTCGGGTTGACCATGAAGCGCCTTTTTACCCCAAAAACATCAACAACCACCGCTCTTCTCTCTCCCTCCGTCTTCCAACATAGGTTGGCTGTCAAATGGCACCCTATTCCCTATTTAGTGCACGACTTTAGACCAGAGCACAACGGAAACCCTATTCCCTATTTAGTGCACTACTTTTGACTGAAATCCAAATGGCACCCTATTCCCTATTTAGTGCACTACGTTTGACTGGAATCCAAATGGCACCCTAGTCCCTATTTAGTGCACTACGTTTGCCCTGCATAGGGAATCGGCTGCCATTTGGGACGGAGGCTTAAGACTGCTGGGGACAAACGTGTCCCCCAGGATGACATCATGAAGGCAGTGAACCAGACGTCATCAGCGAGGTAAAGGAAAAAGAGCCCCACCCTGGTGGGGGAGGACCAGTCCTGTCCTGGTCTGTCCTGACCTGTCCTGGTCTGACCTGTCCTGACCAGTCCTGGTCTGACCTGTCCAGTTCTGACCTGTCCTGTCCTGACCTGTCCTGTTCTGACCTGTCCTGACCTGTCCAGTCCTGGTCTGACCTGGTCTGACCTGTCCTGACCTGTCCTGTTCTGGTCTGACCTGTCCTGACCTGTCCAGTCCTGACCAGTCCTGTCCTGACCTGTCCAGTCCTGACCAGTCCTGTCCTGGTCTGACCTGTCCTGACCAGTCCTGTCCTGGTCTGACCTGTCCTGACCAGTCCTGGTCTGACCTGTCCTGACCTGTCCTGGTCTGACCTGTCCTGTCCTGTCCTGGTCTGACCTGTCCTGTCCTGGTCTGACCTGTCCTGACCTGTCCAGTCCTGACCAGTCCTGTCCTGGTCTGACCAGTCCTGACCAGTCCTGGTCTGACCTGTCCAGTCCTGACCAGTCCTGTTCTGGTCTGACCTGTCCTGACCTGTCCAGTCCTGTCCTGGTCTGACCTGTCCTCCTGACCTGTCCTGGTCCTGACCTGTCCTGTCCTGGTCTGACCTGTCCTGGTCTGACCTGTCCTGGTCTGACCTGTCCTGGTCTGACCTGTCCTGACCTGTCCAGTCCTGGTCTGACCTGTCCTGACCTGTCCAGTCCTGGTCTGACCTGTCCTGACCAGTCCTGGTCTGACCTGTCCTGACCTGTCCAGTCCTGGTCTGACCTGTCCAGTTCTGACCTGTCCAGTCCTGGTCTGACCTGTTCTGACCTGTCCAGTCCTGGTCACACGTGTCCTGACCTGTCCAGTCCTGGTCTGACCTGTCCTACCTGCCCAGTCCTGACCGTCCTGACCAGTCCTGAACTGGTCTGGTCTGACCTGTCCTGAAATGTCCGACCAGTCCTGACCTGTCCTGAAATGTCCCTGACCAGTCCTGACCTGTCCTGAAATGTCCCGACCAGTCCTGACCTGTCCTGACCAGTCATGACCTGTCCTGAAATGTCCCGACCAGTCCTGACCTGTCCTGACCAGTCATGACCTGTCCTGAAATGTCCCGACCAGTCCTGACCTGTCCTGACCAGTCATGACCTGTCCTGAAATGTCCCGACCAGTCCTGACCTGTCCTGACCAGTCCTGACCTGTCCTGAAATGTCCCGACCAGTCCTGACCTGTCCTGACCAGTCATGACCTGTCCTGACCAGTCATGACCTGTCCTGTCCTGTATGTCCCGACCAGTCCTGACCTGTCCTGACCAGTCATGACCTGTCCTGAAATGTCTAGGGTAGGCCCAGTGTGGGCCCAGAGTAGGCCCAGAGTAGGCCCAGTGTGGGCCCAGGGTAGGCCCACAGAAGGCCAAGTTGGGCCAAGTGTGGGCCAAGTGGGGGCCCAGGGTAGGCCAAGTGTTGGCCAAGTGGGGGCCCAGGGTAGGCCAAGTGTGGGCCAAGTGTAGGCCCAGGGTAGGCCAAGTGTGTTCCCAGGGTAGGCCCAGAGTAGGCCCAGGGTAGGCCAAGTGTGGGCCCAGGGTAGGCCAAGTATGGGTCCAGGGTAGGCCAAGTGTAGGCCAAGTGTGGGCCCAGGGGAGGCCAAGTGTGGGCCAAGTGTGTTCCCAGGGTAGGCCCAGGGTAGGCCCAGTGTTGGCCCAGTGTGGGCCCAGGGTAGGCCCAGTGTGAGAGGCTGTAGGTCTGTTAGAGAGGCTGTATGTCTGTTAGAGAGGCTGCATGTCTGTTAGAGAGGCTGTAGGTATGTTAGAGAGTCTGTAGGTCTGTTAGAGAGGCTGTAGGCCTGTTAGAGAGGCTGTATGTCTGTTAGAGAGGCTGTAGGCCTGTTAGAGAGGCTGTAGGCCTGTTAGAGAGGCTGTAGGCCTGTTAGAGAGGCTGTAGGTCTGTTAGAGAGGCTGTAGGCCTGTTAGAGAGGCTGTAGGCCTGTTAGAGAGGCTGTAGGCCTGTTAGAGAGGCTGTAGGTCTGTTAGAGAGGCTGTAGGTCTGTTAGAGAGGCTGTAGGCCTGTTAGAGAGGCTGTATGTCTGTTAGAGAGGCTGCAGGCCTGTTAGAGAGGCTGTAGGCCTGTTAGAGAGGCTGTAGGAGAGGCTGTCTGTTAGAGAGGCTGTAGGTCTGTTAGAGAGGCTGTAGGCCTGTATGTCTGTTAGAGAGGCTGTAGACCTGTATGAGAGGCTGTAGGCCTGTTAGAGAGACTGTAGGAGAGGCTGTAGGTATGTTAGAGAGGCTGTAGGCCTGTTAGAGAGGCTGTAGGCCTGTTAGAGAGGTTGTAGGTCTGTTAGAGAGGCTGTAGGTCTGTTAGAGAGGCTGTAGGTCTGTTAGAGAGGCTGTAGGCCTGTTAGAGAGGCTGTATGCCTGAAGTTGTAGGCCTGTTAGAGAGGCTGTATGTATGTTAGAGAGGCTGTAGGCCTGTTAGAGAGGCTGTAGGCCTGTTAGAGAGGCTGTATAGAGAGGCTGTAGGCCTGTTAGAGAGGCTGTAGGAGAGGCTGTAGGTCTGTTAGAGAGGCTGTAGGTCTGTTAGAGAGGCTGTATGTCTGTTAGAGAGGCTGTATGTATGTTAGAGAGTCTGTAGGTACGTTAGAGAGGCTGTAGGCCTGTTAGAGAGGCTGTATGAGAGGTTGTAGGCCTGTTAGAGAGACTGTAGGGAGAGGCTGTAGGTCTGTTAGAGAGGCTGTAGGCCTGTTAGAGAGGCTGTAGGCCTGTTAGAGAGGCTGTATGTCTGTTAGAGAGGCTGTAGGTCTGTTAGAGAGGCTGTAGGCCTGTTAGAGAGGCTGTAGGCCTGTTAGAGAGGATGACGGCCTGTCACTGAGGCTGTAGGCCTGTTAGAGAGGCTGTAGGCCTGTTAGAGAGGATGACGGCCTGTTAGAGAGGATGAAGGCCTGTTAGGAGAGGCTGTAGGAGAGGCTGTAGGTATGTTATAGAGGCTGTTAGGTCTGTCAGAGAGGCTGTAGGCCTGTCAGAGAGGCTGTAGGCCTGTTAGAGAGGCTGTAGGCCTGTTAGAGAGGCTGTAGGCCTGTCTGTTAGAGAGGCTGTAGGCCTGTGTAGGCCTGTTAGGCTGTAGGCCTGTTAGAGAGGTTGTAGGTCTGTTAGAGAGGCTGTAGGTCTGTTAGAGAGGCTGTAGGTCTGTTAGAGAGGCTGTAGGAGAGGTTGTAGGTCTGTTAGAGAGGCTGTAGGTCTGTTAGAGAGGATGAAGGCCTGTTACAGAGGCTGTAGGAGAGGTTGTAGGCCTGTTAGAGAGGCTGTAGGCCTGTTAGAGAGGCTGTAGGTCTGTTAGAGAGGCTTTAGGCCTGTTAGAGGCTGTTGGCCTGTGAGAGAAGAAGTGTCTGGACTCAGAGTTCAGGCTTTTAGTGGTGCTGCGCTGTGGAGGCATGGGATGGGCCTCAAGGCTGTGTGGGCGATTCGCAGAGGTGATGGAGGGAGCATCCAGAGGCCTCTCAAACCGCCCACGCTGTAACGATTCCTCAGGGCCTACTCTCCTCACAGCTGAGTTCTGGAATATACTGGTTATTCCCTGTAGCAGAGCACAGGGTTGTTATTCCCCTGCCTCATGCCATTACAGCCCCACCCTCAACCCACCCTCTTCTAGAACTCTCTCTTTACATATTTCTCTCTCTATCACTGCCTCCCTCTCTTGTTCAGGGTCACTGTTGTCAATCACATATACATGAAACCAGGGGCTTTAAAAACTGGGGCCAAAGCATGACAGAAGAGATGAGAGAGGGGAGAGTCAGAGAGACGGAGAGGGAGAGTCAGAGAGAGAGAGAGAGTCATAGAGGGAGAGTCAGAGAGAGAGAGTCAGAGAGAAAGAGAGGGAGACATAGAGGGAGAGTCAGAGAGAGTCAGAGAGGGAGAGTCAGAGAGGGAGAATCAGAGAGAGAGAGTCAGAGAGGGAGAGTCAGAGAGAGAAAGTCAGATAGGGAGAGTCAGAGAGGGAGAGTCAGAGAGAGAGAGTCAGAGAGGGAGAGTCAGAGAGAGAGTCAGAGAGAGAGGGAGAGTCAGAGTCATATTGTACAGTTTCCACATCACAGCCTTGTATATATTAATTCACTAATTCTTCAGAGAGCCACTAACTGTCACAGATCACCTGTAACACCATAACATCACTCTTTCTAGAGAATAATTATTGACATCACTACAGGGATCACAACAGGAAGCACAGCGTGTTGCTGAAGGACAGAGAGACACTAACCCTCACAGATCACCTTTAAGACCATAACATCACTAGTGGACGGGTCTTTCTAGAGAATAATTATTGACATCACCACAGGGATCACAACAGGAAGCACTACGTGTCCCTCTGTCCTTCAGCAACACGCTGTCCCTACTCTGTTATTTAAAACAGGCTCCCTGTTCCTCTCTCCCCATATCTCCCTGCCAGGCTGGACTTGGCCGGTATGTTTCCCATTACAAGTGGTTTACAATAAAATGAAGTGTTGTATATTCTTTTACAGCTGCCACGCAGAGGCAGCGACTAACTTTTTAATAACCGACTGGGGTATTTGTTTTGGATGCAGGTCGCTGTTTATTTAAATATTTATCCGACTTCATTTGTTAGAGTGCTGTTGAAGCATGCCACAAAGACAGAGCAGGGTAGAACAGACTTACTGGCATGGAGGGATGGAGGCGTGGGGGGCTGGAGGGCTGGAGGGTGGATGGGTGGGGGGATGGATGGGTGGAGGGATGGATGGGTGGGGGGTGGGGATGGATGGGTGGAGGGGTGGGGTGGGGGATGGATGGGTGGAGGGGTGGGGTGGGGGATGGAGGGGTGGATGGGGTGTGGAGGGATGGATGGGTGGAGGGGTGGGGGATGGATGGAGGGGTGGGAGGGTGGAGGGATGGATGGGTGGAGGGGTGGGGGGGGGATGGAGGGATGGAGGGGGTGGAGGGATGGATGGGTGGAGTGGGTGGGGGATGGATGGGTGGAGGGGTGGGGGGGGGGATGGAGGGGTGGAGGGTGTGGAGGGATGGATGGGTGGAGGGGTGGGGGGGATGGATGGGTGGAGGGGTGGAGGCGTGGGGGATGGAGGGTTTGGGGTCAACTTCATGCCTCTGTTTTTTATTCTCTCTCCCCATTTATCTCCTCTCTATCTCCCCCTGTTTATCTCCTCTCTATCTCTCCCCCTGTTTATCTCTCTCTCTATCTCTCCCCTGTTTATCTCCTCTCTATCTCTCCCCTGTTTATCTCCTCTCTATCTCTCCCCATGTTTATCTCCTCTCTAGCTCTCCCCTGTTTATCTCCTCTCTATCTCTCCCCATGTTTATCTCCTCTCTATCTCTCCCTCTGTTTATCTCCCTCCATCTCTCCCCGTTTATCTCCTCTATCTCTCCCCTGTTTATCTCTCCCCTGTTTATCTCCTCTCTATCTCTCCCCCTGTTGATCTCCTCTCTATCTCTCCCTGTGTTTATCTCCTCTCTATCTCTCCCCTGTTTATCTCTCCCCTGTTGATCTCCTCTCCATCTCTCCCCCTGTTTATCTCCTCTCTATCTCTCCCCCTGTTGATCTCCTCTCCATCTCTCCCCCTGTTTATCTCCTCTCTATCTCTCCCCTGTTTATCTCTCCCCTGTTTATCTCCTCTCTATCTCTCCCCATGTTTATCTCCTCTCTAGCTCTCCCCCTGTTTATCTCCTCTCTATCTCTCCCCTGTTTATCTCCTCTCTATCTCTCCCCTGTTTATCTCTCCCCCTGTTTATCTCCTCTCTATCTCTCCCCATGTTTATCTCCTCTCTAGCTCTCCCCTGTTTATCTCCTCTCTATCTCTCCCCCTGATTTTATCTCCTCTGTATCTCTCCCCCTGTTTATCTCCTCTCCTATCTCTCCCCCTGTTTATCTCCTCTCTATCTCTCCCCCTGTTTATCTCCTCTCCATCTCTCCCCTGTTTATCTCCTCTCTATCTCTCCCTCTGTTTATCTCCCTCTCATCTCTCCCCTGTTTATCCTGTTTATCTCTCCCCTGTTTATCTCCTCTCTATCTCTCCCCTGTTGATCTCCTCTCCATCTCTCCCCTGTTTATCTCCTCTCCATCTCTCCCCCTGTTTATCTCCTCTCTATCTCTCCCCTGTTTATCTCCTCTCTAGCTCTCCCCCTGTTTATCTCCTCTCTATCTCTCCCCTGTTTATCTCCTCTCTATCTCTCCCCTGTTTATCTCTCCCCTGTTTATCTCCTCTCTATCTCTCCCCATGTTTATCTCCTTCTATCTCCTCTCTATCTCTCCCCTGTTTATCTCCTCTCCATCTCTCCCCTGTTTATCTCCTCTCCATCTCTCCCCTGTTTATCTCTCCCCCTGTTTATCTCCTCTCTAGCTCTCCCCTGTTTATCTCCTCTCTATCTCTCCCCCTGTTTATCTCCTCTCCATCTCTCCCCCTGTTTATCTCCTCTCCATCTCTCCCCCTGTTTATCTCATCTCTCCCCCTGTTTATCTCCCCTCTTTATCTCTCCCCCTGTTTATCTCCTCTCTATCTCTCCCCCTGTTTATCTCCTCTCTATCTCTCCCCCTGTTTATCTCCTCTCCATCTCTCCCCTGTTTATCTCCTCTCTATCTCTCCCCCTGTTTATCTCTCCCCTGTTTATCTCCTCTCTATCTCTCCCCCTGTTTATCTCCTCTCTCTCTCTCCCCTGTTTATCTCCTCTCCATCTCTCCCCCTGTTTATCTCCTCTCTATCTCTCCCCTGTTTATCTCCTCTCCATCTCTCCCTGTTTATCTCCTCTCTATCTCTCCCCTGTTTATCTCCTCTCCATCTCTCCCCTGTTTATCTCCCCTGTTGATCTCTCTATCTCTCCCTCTGTTTATCTCCTCTCCATCTCTCCCCTGTTTATCTTCTCCATCTCTCCCCCTGTTTATCTCCTCTCCATCTCTCCCCCTGTTTATCTCTCCCCTGTTTATCTCCTCTCTATCTCTCCCCTGTTTATCTCCCCCTGTCTATCTCTCCCCTGTTTATCTCCTCTCTATCATCTCTCCCCTGTTTATCTCCTCTCCATCTCTCCCCCTGTTTATCTCCTCTCTATCTCTCCCCTGTTTATCTCCCCGTTTATCTCCATCTCTATATCCCCTGTTTATCTCCTCTCCATCTCTCCCCTGTTTATCTCTCTCTATCTCTCCCCCTGTTTATCTCTCCCCTGTTTATCTCCTCTCCATCTCTCCCCTGTTTATCTCTCCCCTGTTTATCTCCTCTCCATCTCTCCCCCTGTTTATCTCCTCTCTATCTCTCCCCTGTTTATCTCTCCCCTGTTTATCTCTCCATCTCTCTCCCCTGTTTATCTCCTCTCCATCTCTCCCCTGTTTATCTCCTCTCCATCTCTCCCCCTGTTTATCTCCTCTCCATCTCTCCCCCTGTTTATCTCCTCTCTATCTCTCCCCTGTTTATCTCCTCTCCATCTCTCCCCCTGTTTATCTCTCCCCTGTTTATCTCCTCTCTGTTTATCTCTCCCCTGTTTATCTCTCCCCCTGTTTATCTCTCCCCCTGTTTATCTCCTCTCTATCTCTCCCCTGTTTATCTCCTCTCCATCTCTCCCCCTGTTTATCTCCTCTTTATCTCTCCCCCTGTTTATCTCCTCTCCATCTCTCCCCCTGTTTATCTCCTCTCCATCTCTCCCCCTGTTTATCTCTCCCCTGTTTATCTCCCTCTATCTCTCCCCCTGTTGATCGCCTCTCCATCTCTCCCCATGTTTATCTCCTCTCTATCTCTCCCTCTGTTTATCTCCTCTATCTCTCCCTCTGTTTATCTCCTCTCCATCTCTATCTATCCCCCTCTATCTCTCCCTCTCCATCTCTCTATCTCTCCATATATATCTCTCCCTCTCCCTCCCACTCTCTCCCCCTACCTCTCCCTATCTATCTCTCCCTCTCCATATATATCTCTCCCTCTATATCTCCTTATCTACCTCTCCCTCTATCTCTCCCCCTCTATCTCTCCCTATCTATCTCTCCCTCTCCATCTCTCCCTCTATCTCTCCCTATCTATCTCTATGGACGCCCCCAACACACAGAGAGAGAGGCCATGCCGCCTCATCAACCCTGAGACACCAGAAGAGCCTGCAGCCTGGAGATCACAGCGTTCTCTGTCTGGAGAACCAGGATGTCTGGTATTAAAGACACAGGAAGTGTACGAGGGCCTGATGAACACTCCCCCATCCTACACCTTAACCCCAGACTACATCTACATACTTAAGGATGGCTTCACTACCTAACATACCCTGGATAACATTACAATGACTGGATGAACAGCTGACTGGCCTGGACATGGGGCTCATCAAGGTTCTTCAGGACGGAAATACCCTCATCTACCCATAACCCTCTCTCTCTCCCCTCAGACGACAGACCTCTCCAGTCTACCCATAACCCTCTCTCTCTGAGTGGGTCAGGAGTCTCCCCTCTGTCTGCTTCTCTCTGAGTGGGTCAGGAGTCTCCCCTCTGTCTCTCTGAGTGGGTCAGGAGTCTCCCTCTGTCTGCTTCTCTCTGTCTCTCTCTGAGTGGGTCAGGAGTCTCCCTCTGTCTCTCTCTCTGAGTGGGTCAGGAGTCTGCTTCTCTCTGTCTCTCTCTGAGTGGGACAGGAGTCTCCCCTCTGTCTGCTTCTCTCTGTCTCTCTCTGAGTGGGTCAGGAGTCTCCCCTCTGTCTCTTCTCTCTGAGTGGGTCAGGAGTCTCCCCTCTGTCTGAGTGGGCAGGAGTCTCCCCTCTGTCTGCTTCTCTCTGTCTCTCTGAGTGGGTCAGGAGTCTCCCCTCTGTCTCTCTCTCTGTCTCTCTCTCAGAGTCTCCCCTCTGTCTGCTTCTCTCTGTCTCTCTCTGAGTGGGTCAGGAGTCTCCCCTCCTCTGTCTCTGTCTGCTCTCTGAGTGGGTCAGGAGTCTCCCCTCTGTCTGCTTCTCTCTGTGAGTGGGTCAGGAGTCTCCCTCTGTCTGCTTCTCTCTGTCTGAGTGGGTCAGGAGTCTCCCCTCTGTCTGCTTCTCTCTGTCTGTCTCTGAGTGGGTCAGGAGTCTCCCCTCTGTCTGCTTCTCTCTGTCTGTCTCTGAGTGGGTCAGGAGTCTCCCCTCTGTCTCTCTCTGAGTGGGTCAGGAGTCTCCCCTCTGTCTGCTTCTCTCTGTCTGTCTCTGAGTGGGTCAGGAGTCTCCCCTCCCTCTGTCTGAGTGGCTCAGGAGTCTCCCCTCTGTCTGTCTCTCTCTGAGTGGGTCAGGAGTCTCCCCTCTGTCTGCTTCTCCCTGTCTGTCTCTGAGTGGGTCAGGAGTCTCCCCTCTGTCTGTCTGCTTCTCCCTGTCTCTCTCTGAGTGGGTCAGGAGTCTCCCCTCTGTCTCTGTCTGTCTCTCTGAGTGGGTCAGGAGTCTCCCCTCTGTCTGCTTCTCTCTGTCTCTGAGTGGGTCAGGAGTCTCCCCTCTGTCTGCTTCCTCTGAGTGGGTCAGGAGTCTCCCCTCTGTCTGTCTCTCTCTGAGTGGGTCAGGAGTCTCCCCTCTGTCTCTCTCTCTGAGTGGGTCAGGAGTCTCCCCTCTGTCTGCTTCTCTCTGTCTGTCTCTGAGTGGGTCAGGAGTCTCCCCTCTGTCTGCTTCTCTCTGTCTCTCTCTGAGTGGGTCAGGAGTCTCCCCTCTGTCTGCTTCTCTCTGTCTCTCTCTGAGTGGGTCAGGAGTCTCTGTCTGCTTCTCTGTCTCTCTCTGAGTGGGTCAGGAGTCTCCCCTCTGTCTGCTTCTCTCTGTCTGTCTCTGAGTGGGTCAGGAGTCTCCCCTCTGTCTGCTTCTCTCTGTCTCTCTCTGAGTGGGTCAGGAGTCTCCCCTCTGTCTGCTTCTCTCTGAGTGGGTCAGGAGTCTCCCCTCTGTCTGCTTCTCTCTGTCTCTCTCTGAGTGGGTCAGGAGTCTCTCTGTCTGCCTCTGTCTCTCTCTGAGTGGGTCAGGAGTCTCCCCTCTGTCTGCTTCTCTCTGTCTCTCTCTGAGTGGGTCAGGAGTCTCCCCTCTGTCTGCTTCTGCTTCTCTCTGTCAGGAGTCTCCCCTCTGTCTGCTTCTCTCTGTCTGTCTCGAGTGGGTCAGGAGTCTCCCCTCTGTCTGCTTCTCTGTCTGTCTCTGAGTGGGTCAGGAGTCTCCCCTCTGTCTGTCTGTCTCTCTCTCAGAGTCTCTCTGCTTCTCTCTCTCTCTGAGTGGGTCAGGAGTCTCCCCTCTGTCTGCTTCTCTCTGTCTGTCTCTGAGTGGGTCAGGAGTCTCCCCTCTGTCTGCTTCTCTCTGTCTCTCTCTGAGTGGGTCAGGAGTCTCCCCTCTGTCTCTCTCTGAGTGGGTCAGGAGTCTCCCCTCTGTCTGCTTCTCTCTGTCTCTCTCTGAGTGGGTCAGGAGTCTCCCCTCTGTCTGCTTCTCTCTGTCTCTCTCTGAGTGGGTCAGGAGTCTCCCCTCTGTCTGCTTCTCCCTGTCTCTCTCTGAGTGGGTCAGGAGTCTCTCCCCCTCTGTCTGCTTCTCCCTGTCTCTCTCTGAGTGGGTCAGGAGTCTCCCCTCTGTCTGCTTCTCCCTGTCTCTCTCTGAGTGGGTCAGGAGTCTCCCCTCTGTCTGCTTCTCTGCTTCTCCCTGTCTCTCTGAGTGGGTCAGGAGTCTCCCCTCTGTCTCTCTGAGTGGGTCAGGAGTCTCCCCTCTGTCTGCTTCTCTCTGTCTCTCTCTGAGTGGGTCAGGAGTCTCCCCTCTGTCTGCTTCTCCCTGTCTGTCTCTGAGTGGGTCAGGAGTCTCCCCTCTGTCTGCTTCTCCCTGTCTCTCTCTGAGTGGGTCAGGAGTCTCCCCTCTGTCTGCTTCTCTCTGTCTGTCTCTGAGTGGGTCAGGAGTCTCCCCTCTGTCTGCTTCTCCCTGTCTGTCTCTGAGTGGGTCAGGAGTCTCCCCTCTGTCTGCTTCTCCTGTCTCTCTCTGAGTGGGTCAGGAGTCTCCCCTCTGTCTGCTTCTCCCTGTCTCTCTCTGAGTGGGTCAGGAGTCTCCCCTCTGTCTGCTTCTCCCTGTCTCTCTCTGAGTGGGTCAGAGTCTCCCCTCTGTCTGCTTCTCCTGTCTCTCTCTGAGTGGGTCAGGAGTCTCCCCTCTGTCTGCTTCTCCCTGTCTCTCTCTGAGTGGGTCAGGAGTCTCCCCTCCTGCTGTCTGCTTCTGGGTCAGGAGTCTCCCCTCTGTCTCTCTCTGAGTGGGTCAGGAGTCTCCCCTCTGTCTGCTTCTCCCTGTCTGTCTCTGAGTGGGTCAGGAGTCTCCCCTCTGTCTGCTTCTCCCTGTCTGTCTCTGAGTGGGTCAGCGCATCATGTGTGAAGTAACGTCTCCCTCCCTCTAGTCTGATACAGTGGGTTCTGGTGATACAGGAAACAGCAGTGCTGGTTCTGTCCGAGTCCCAATCCGAGACCGCGACGAGACCGTGTCTTCCCGGAAAGCATCCTGACAGTGTCTCCATATCCCTACTCTGGGCCACGGGAAACACATTACCTCTTAATCCCATCAGTTCAACGACAAACAGGAACAGGAACAAAGCTCATATTCCCTCCCAGTTGACCTTCCTAACGGCGCCACATCAGAGAGTACGTTTCGTAGCTACAATGTACAGTCGGTTCTGTTTCCCTGCATATCCTCCACAACGCCAGCAGCTAATTTTAGGATCCTTGGGAGGAAGCTGCTGATGTCATTACTGGGAGAAAGAGACTCAGTGGATTCGTCCCAAATCACACTCCTTATATTCCTTAGTGCACTAAGCAGAGCTGTCAAAAAAAAAAATCGGTGCACTAAATGTAGGGAATTAGGGTGCTTTGGGACGTGTAACAATGAGAAGCTCTGGAGGTCTGCAATCCCAGCAGATTCCTGATGCCAACATTGCTTTCATTAGGACAATACAGAAAACACTTAAGAGCGAGTTTAGTTTACGGGATCCAATTAGTGTGGTAATTGAGGCGGGGAGGGGGAGGGGGCGTGGCCACATGGTCCCCGAGGCAAAACAAGTTGTTTTCAAAGTCATCAGTCCAATCAGTTGTTGTGAAGGGAAATAGCAGGCTGACAGAAGTCCCAAACATGGGATACTTCTTAGGATGACGAACATAACCCTGAGCTGACCTGGGTCACCATGAAGTGGTCTATAATCCCCACATTCTAATCTGAATCTGTTTTACATCGTTGTCCTCTAATCAGGGCCTGATTTAGACCTGGGTCACCATGAAGTGGTCTATAATCCCCACATTCTAATCTGAACCTGTTTTACATCGTTGTCCTCTAATCAGGGCCTGATTTAGACCTGGGTCACCATGAAGTGGTCTATAATCCCCACATTCTAATCTGAACCTGTTTTACATCGTTGTCCTCTAATCAGGGCCTGATTTAGACCTGGGACACCAGGTGGGTGATTCCCCTCTAATCAGGGCCTGGTTTAGACCTGGGACACCAGGTGGGTGATTCCCGTCTAATCAGGGCCTGATTTAGACCTGGGACACCAGGTGGGTGATTCCCCTCTAATCAGGGCCTGATTTAGACCTGGGACATCAGGTGGGTGATTCCCCTCTAATCAGGGCCTGATTTAGACCTGGGACATCACGTGGGTGATTCCCCTCTAATCAGGGCCTGGGCCTGATTTAGACCTGGGACACCAGGTGGGTGATTCCCTCTAATCAGGGCCTGATTTAGACCTGGGACACCAGGTGGGTGATTCCCCTCTAATCAGGGCCTGATTTAGACCTGGGACATCAGGTGGGTGATTCCCCTCTAATCAGGGCCTGATTTAGACCTGGGACATCAGGTGGGTGATTCCCCTCTAATCAGGGCCTGATTTAGACCTGGGACATCAGGTGGGTGATTCCCCTAGCCCAATGAGTCTGCTCCCATACTTCTTTAAAAGACCTTTGCTTAAAAAAAACAAGAAAAAAGCAGCAATTGTACTGTGTCCATTTTGAGATGCCGTAGCCAGTATTCACTTCCTCAACATAGTCAGCATTAATATAAGATAAAAAATTAATGACATTCATTGAGTTATGTTTTTGCAGAAATAGATTTCTTTGTCGCGCAATTTTACATCTAACTAAGATGTTTGGTGTAATATTTTTCCGTATAAATGTGCATGAAAACGAGTCGCCTCTTGTAAGAATGAGTCTCAGCATCATAGAAGTCATGCCGTGATCCAGCCATCACAGAACCGCACATAGGAAACACTGGACACCTAACAGGACTGACTGGGGCTTGTGATCTGGACACCTAACAGTAGTGACCGGGGCTTGTTATTGGACACCTAACAGTACTGACTGGGGCTTGTTATTGGACACCTAACAGTACTGACTGGGGCTTGTTATGGAAACCTAACAGTACTGACTGGGGCTTGTTATTGGACACCTAACAGTAGTGACTGGGGCTTGTGATCTGGACACCTAACAGGACTGACTGGGGCTTGTTATTTGGACACCTAACAGTAGTGACTGGGGCTTGTGATCTGGACACCTAACAGTACTGACTGGGGCTTGTTATTGGACACCTAACACTACTGACTGGGGCTTGTTATTGGACACCTAACAGTACTGACTGGGGCTTGTTATTGGACACCTAACACTACTGACTGGGCTTGTTATTGGACACCTAACACTACTGACTGGGGCTTGTTATTGGACACCTAACAGTACTGACTGGGGCTTGTTATTGGACACCTAACACTACTGACTGGGGCTTGTTATTGGACACCTAACAGGACTGACTGGGGATTGTTATTGGAGACCTAACAGTACTGACTGGGGCTTGTTATTGGACACCTAACAGTACTGACTGGGGCTTGTTATTGGACACCTAACAGTACTGACTGGGGCTTGTTATTGGACACCTAACACTACTGACTGGGGCTTGTTATTGGACACCTAACAGTACTGACTGGGGCTTGTTATTGGACACCTAACAGGACTGACTGGGGCTTGTCACTGGACACCTAACAGTACTGACTGGGGCTTGTTATTGGACACCTAACACTACTGACTGGGGCTTGTTATTGGACACCTAACAGGACTGACTGGGGCTTGTTATTGGAGACCTAACAGGACTGGCTGGAGCTTGTTATTGGACACCTAACATTACTCTGACTGGGGCTTGTCACTGGACACCTAACAGTACTGACTGGGGCTTGTCACTGGACACCTAACAGTACTGACTGGGACTTGTTATTGGACACCTAACATTACTGACTGGGGCTTGTTATTGGACACCTAACAGGACTGACTGGGGCTTGTTACTGGACACCTAACAGGACTGACTGGGGCTTGTTATTGGACACCTAACAGGACTGACTGGGGCTTGTTATTGGACACCTAACAGTACTGACTGGGGCTTGTTATTGGACACCTAACAGGACTGACTGGGGCTTGTTATTGGACACCTAACAGTACTGACTGGGGCTTGTTATTGGACACCTAACAGTACTGACTGGGGCTTGTTATTGAACACCTAACACTACTGACTGGGGCTTGTTATTGGACACCTAACAGTACTGACTGGGGCTTGTTATTGGACACCTAACAGGACTGACTGGGGCTTGTTATTGGACACCTAACAGGACTGACTGGGGCTTGTTATTGGACACCTAACAGTACTGACTGGGGCTTGTTATTGGACACCTAACACTACTGACTGGGGCTTGTTATTGGACACCTAACAGTACTGACTGGGGCTTGTTACTGGACACCTAACAGGACTGACTGGGGCTTGTTATTGGACACCTAACAGGACTGACTGGGGCTTGTTATTGGACACCTAACAGTACTGACTGGGGCTTGTTATTGGACACCTAACAGTACTGACTGGGGCTTGTTACTGGACACCTAACACTACTGACTGGGGCTTGTTATTGGACACCTAACAGTACTGACTGGGGCTTGTTACTGGACACCTAACAGGACTGACTGGGGCTTGTTATGGACACCTAACAGGACTGACTGGGGCTTGTTATTGGACACCTAACAGTACTGACTGGGGCTTGTTATTGGACACCTAACAGGACTGACTGGGGCTTGTCACTGGACACCTAACAGTACTGACTGGGGCTTGTTATTGGACACCTAACAGTACTGACTGGGGCTTGTTATTGGACACCTAACAGGACTGACTGGGGCTTGTTATTGGACACCTAACAGTACTGACTGGGGCTTGTTATTGGACACCTAACAGTACTGACTGGGGCTTGTTATTGGACACCTAACAGGACTGACTGGGGCTTGTTATTGGACACCTAACAGTACTGACTGGGGCTTGTTATTGGACACCTAACAGGACTGACTGGGGCTTGTTATCTGGACACCTAACACTACTGACTGGGGCTTGTTATTGGACACCTAACAGGACTGACTGGGGCTTGTTATTGGACACCTAACACTACTGACTGGGGCTTGTTATTGGACACCTAACAGACTGACTGGGGCTTGTTATTGGACACCTAACAGTACTGACTGGGGCTTGTTATTGGACACCTAACAGTACTGACTGGGGCTTGTTATTGGACACCTAACATACTACTGACTGGGGCTTGTTGTTGGACACCTAACAGTACTGACTGGGGCTTGTTACTGGTGTTAGTCAAACACTTGTCATATCAAAAGGAAGAGGGAAACGTTAAGTAAAACAACAAGTAAAGAGGGATGGTTTTTGTTCTGTCCTCAGGAGGTGTCCTCCCTCACTAGTCTCAGGAGGTGTCCTCCTCACTAGTCTCAGGAGGTGTCCACCTCACTAGTCTCAGGAGGTGTCCTCCCTCACTAGTCTCAGGAGGTGTCCTCCCTCACTAGTCTCAGGAGGTGTCCTCCTCACTAGTCTCAGGAGGTGTCCTCCCTCACTAGTCTCAGGCCAGTGGTGAAGAGGAGGTGTCCTCCTCACTAGTCTCAGGAGGTGTCCTCCCTCACTAGTCTCAGGAGGTGTGCCCTCACTAGTCTCAGGAGGTGTCCTCCCTCACTAGTCTCAGGAGGTGTCCTCCTCACTAGTCTCAGGAGGTGTCCTCCCTCACTAGTCTCAGGCCAGTGGTGAAGAGGAGGTGTCCTCCTCACTAGTCTCAGGCCAGTGATGAAGAGGAGGTGTCCTCCCTCACTAGTCTCAGGCCAGTGGTGAAGAGGAGGTGTCCTCCTCACTAGTCTCAGGCCAGTGGTGAAGAGGAGGTGTCCTCCCTCACTAGTCTCAGGTCAGTGGTGAAGAGGAGGTGTCCTCCTCACTAGTCTCAGGTCAGTGGTGAAGAGGAGTTGTCCTCCCTCACTAGTCTCAGGTCAGTGGTGAAGAGGAGTTGTCCTCCCTCACTAGTCTCAGGCCAGTGATGAAGAGGAGGTGTCCTCCCTCACTAGTCTCAGGCCAGTGGTGAAGAGGAGGTGTCCTCCCTCACTAGTCTCAGGTCAGTGGTGAAGAGGAGTTGTCCTCCCTCACTAGTCTCAGGCCAGTGATGAAGAGGAGGTGTCCTCCCTCACTAGTCTCAGGCCAGTGGTGAAGAGGAGGTGTCCTCCCTCACTAGTCTCAGGTCAGTGGTGAAGAGGAGGTGTCCTCCCTCACTAGTCTCAGGTCAGTGGTGAAGAGGAGGTGTCCTCCCTCACTAGTCTCAGGTCAGTGGTGAAGAGGAGGTGTCCTCCCTCACTAGTCTCAGGTCAGTGGTGAAGAGGAGGTGTCCTCCCTCACTAGTCTCAGGCCAGTGGTGAAGAGGAGGTGTCCTCCCTCACTAGTCTCAGGCCAGTGGTGAAGAGGAGTGTCCTCCCTCACTAGTCTCAGGCCAGTGGTGAAGAGGAGGTGTCCTCCTCACTAGTCTCAGGCCAGTGGTGAAGAGGAGGTGTCCTCCCTCACTAGTCTCAGGCCAGTGGTGAAGAGGAGTTGTCCTCCCTCACTAGTCTCAGGCCAGTGGTGAAGAGG
>NW_024609792.1:432500-465000 GCF_018296145.1 Oncorhynchus tshawytscha
TTTATACAATAATTTTATCTGGACACTTCCTGTTTTTGATGTTGCTATTATGCAAATATGCAAGTAACCACTTCCTGTTTTTGATGTTGCTATTATGAAAATATGCAAGTAACCACTTCCTGTTTTTGATGTTGCTATTTTGCAAGTAACCACTTCCTGTTTTTGATGTTGCTATTATGAAAATATGCAAGTAACCACTTCCTGTTTTTGATGTTGCTATTTTGCAAGTAACCACTTCCTGTTTTTGATGTTGCTATTATGAAAATATGCAAGTAACCACTTCCTGTTTTTGATGTTGCTATTTTGCAAGTAACCACTTCCTGTTTTTGATGTTGCTATTATGAAAATATGCAAGTAACCATTTCCACTGTTTACACCTTTTGTATCCTGTGTGACAAATACTTCGATTTTATTTGATATAGTCGGTGTTTAGACGGTAATGTGAAGAACAACATGACCGACACCAAAGTCAGATTAGGATAAAGGCCAAGGACTAAATAAAGTGTATATTTACCTGGAGTTTTTCCTTGTTGTAGACTACTACTTTCACCACTTTTAGTCTTGAAATCGTTGGTTGTTTACTACTCTGCTCCCTCTGTTTAGCAAATGGCCTCACATGTGAATCCTTAAAGAGATGGGTGGAGCTAAAGCTTAAAAGGGTGTGAACGATGCTGAATGGGCGTAGACAAAGAGCTCTCCAGTAGGTACCAAAACATTCAAGGGCCATTTTCTCAAAAAGTGAGGTAACAAGTTAATCAAAGCAGAATGACTTTCCCCCATTGTTCCTCAACTGTAGTGTTGATCTACCATTTTATAGCTCTGAGTCTCTACTTTAATCCCATTTTATTGCTCTGAGTCTCTACTTTAATCCAATGTAAAAAAAAATACAATTAAAATAAATGAAAATGTTGCTTACGTAAGACCTAATCGAGGTGGTCGGTCACATATTTTATAGCTCTGAGTCTCAAACTTAAGAGCCATTTTGAGCTCTGAGTCTTCTCATCATGTAGCTCTGAGCATGGTAATATTTTATAGCTCTGAAACATACTTTAATCCCATTTTAACCACTAGGCTACCCTGTACTATACCGAGCATGGTAATATTCAGGAAACTCTGAGTCTCTACTCTAACCACTAGGCTACCCTCTACTATACCGAGCATTTAATATTCAGGAAACATACTTTAATCCCATTTTAACCACTAGGCTCCCTACTATACCGAGCATGGTAATATTCAGAAACATCTGAGTCTCTACTTTAATCCCATTTTATAGCTCTGACCCTGCACTATACCGAGCATGGTAATATTCAGGAAACATACGTAGAAACATCCCATGGGATGTATGACACAAACACAGGCCATATTGGCTGCCCACTTCCTGGTCTAGACTGAACAACAGAGCTGGTGCCCATTCAACGACCGGGAACTAGTTTACGTTTAGTCAAAAACCCAAAGAGAAAACACCGACGGGCAAACAGACTGTTTACCGACTGTTAACCGACTGTTTACCGACTGTTTACCGACGGGCAGACAGACAACAGGACCCAAGGTGGAGCTCTGAGAAGGTGCTACTGACACGCTGCAGACTGATAGAGCGGTCTGTATACACTGGGAGCCCCGGCTGACTGTTTACCGACTGTTTACTGACTGTTTACCGACTGTTTACCGACGGGCAGACAGACAACAGGACCCAAGGTGGAGCTCTGAGAAGGTGCTACTGACACGCTGCAGACTGATAGAGCGGTCTGTATACACTGGGAGCCCCGGCTGACTGTTTACCGACTGTTTACCGACTGTTTACCGACGGGCAGACAGACAACAGGACCCAAGGTGGAGCTCTGAGAAGGTGCTACTGACACGCTGCAGACTGATAGAGCGGTCTGTATACACTGGGAGCCCCGGCTGACTGTTTACCGACTGTTTACTGACTGTTTACTGACTGTTTACCGACTGTTTACCGACGGTGTACCAACTCCATTTTAATGAGGGAATGTACTGTAATAGATGAGGATAAACAAAGGCAGTGCGATATGGGGGGGGAAAGGCATTAGTGGAGATTTAAAAAAACGCCTCTTGACCTTTTCACCGCTGTGCTTTCAGCATCTTTAAAGAGCTTGGAAAGATCCCTAATGGATTATTTAGTGCTAGAAATGTCATAGGAGCATTTTCCTATCAAAACACTCAACGGGGAAAATACACACGCTTGTATTTACAGTGAGAAAATGACTTCACTGGGAGGAAAGCATCTCATCTCCTGCTGGGAAGACATTTCCAAGGCACTCAACGAATGAAAAACAACATGCTTATTTCCAATGAAGGCTGCTTGTTGAACCGTGATGTGTCTTAGAGTAGATGAAGTCTCACTACTATAGGTGAATACTGTAGAAACCTGAATACTGTAGGTGAATACTGTAGAAACCTGAATACTGTAGAAACCTGAATACTGTAGAAACCTGAATACTGTAGAAACCTGAATACTGTAGAAACCTGAATACTGTAGGTGAATACTGTAGAAACCTGAATACTGTAGGTGAATACTGTAGAAACCTGAATACTGTAGAAACCTGAATACTGTAGGTGAATACTGTAGAAACCTGAATACTGTAGGTGAATACTGTAGAAACCTGAATACTGTAGGTGAATACTGTAGAAACCTGAATACTGTAGAAACCTGAATACTGTATCTTTTGGCCTTGTTGAACCGTGATGTGTCTTAGAGTAGATGAAGTCTCACTACTATAGGTGAATACTGTAGAAACCTGAATACTGTAGGTGAATACTGTAGAAACCTGAATACTGTAGAAACCTGAATACTGTAGAAACCTGAATACTGTAGAAACCTGAATACTGTAGAAACCTGAATACTGTAGAAACCTCAATACTGTAGGTGAATACTGTAGAAACCTGAATACTGTAGGTGAATACTGTAGAAACCTGAATACTGTAGGTGAATACTGTAGGTGAATACTGTAGGTGAATACTGTAGGTGAATACTGTAGAAACCGGAATACTGTAGGTGAATACTGTAGAAACCTGAACACTGTAGAAACCTGAATACTGTAGATGAATACTGTAGAAACCTCAAAACTGTAGAAACCTGAATAGTAGGTGAATACTGTAGGTGATTATGGTAGAAACCTAAATACTGTAGGTGAATACTGAAAAAACAAATACTGTAGGGAAATACTGTAGAAACTATAATTACAGTAGGTAAATACGGTAGGTAAATATGGTAGGTATATACAGTAGGTAAATACGATAGGTAAATACGGTAGGTAAATACGATAGGTAAATACAGTAGGTAAATACGGTAGGTAAATACAGTAGGTGAATACTGTAGGTAAATACAGTAGGTAAATACAGTAGGTAAATACTGTAGGTAAATACAGTAGGTGACTACTGTAGGTAAATACAGTAGGTAAATATGGTAGGTAAATACAGTAGGTGAATACTGTAGGTAAATACAGTAGGTAAATATGGTAGGTAAATACAGTAGGTGAATACTGTAGAAACCTAAATACAGTAGGTGACTACTGTAGGTAAATACAGTAGGTGAATACTGTAGGTAAATACAGTAAGTAAATACAGTAGGTAAATACAGTAGGTGAATACTGTAGAAACCTAAATACAGTAGGTGACTACTGTAGGTAAATACAGTAGGGGATTACAGTAGGTGAATACAGTAGGTAAATACAATAGGTAAATACTGTAGGTAAATACAATAGGTAAATACAGTAGGTAAATACAGTAGGTAAATACAATACAGGTAAATACAATAGGTAAATACTGTAGGTAAATACAGTAGGTGAATACTGTAGAAACCTAAATATGGTAGGTAAATACAGTAGGTGATTGAGATGGAGAGTAAGTCTGGTTTACTAGACAGCCTGGTGTATGTAAGACGGGGCCTGTATCCACAAATCATCTCACAGTAGGGCTGGTGGTCTAGGATCTGTCCATGCGTCTTATTCATTAGGATCTAGGATCAGGTCCATGTAGTCTTATTCATTAGGATCAGGTCCCATCTGTCCATGAGTCTTATTCATTAGGATCTAGGATCAGGTCCATGTAGTCTTATTCATTAGGATCTAGGATCAGGTCCATGTAGTCTTATTCATTAGGATCAGGTCCCATCTGTCCATGAGTCTTATTCATTAGGATCTAGGATCAGGTCCATGTAGTCTTATTCATTAGGATCTAGGATCAGGTCCATGTAGTCTTATTCATTTGGATCTAGGATCAGGTCCCATCTGTCCATGTAGTCTTAATCATTAGGATCTAGGATCAGGTCCCATCTGTCCATGTAGTCAGTAGGATCTAGAATCAGGTCCCATCTGTCCATGTAGTCTTAATCATTAGGATCTAGGATCAGGTCCCATCTGTCCATGTAGTCGTATTCATCTAAAAGGCCAACCTGATCGTAGATCAGCACTCCTACTCTGAGACTCTTTATGACCTGATCCTAGATCAGTCCTATTCCAAGACTCTTTGTGGATATGGACCCTGGTGTGTGTAGCCTACTGCCAAACTCAGAAACAGTGTCCTCACTCAGTTCACCTTTCCTCCTCTCTTCCCTTCCTCATATCCTCCCTTCCTCATCATCTCTTTCTTCCTCATCTCCTTCCTTCCTCCCTTCCTCCCTCATCCCTTCCTCATCTCCTTCCTTCCTCCTTTCCTCCTCTCTTCCCTTCCTCATATCCTCCCTTCCTCCTCATCTCTTTCTTCCTCATCTCCTTCCTTCCTCCCTCATCTCCTTCCTTCCTCCTTCATCCCTTCCTCCTCTCCTCCCTCCCTCCCTTCCTTCCTTCCTTCCTCATCCCCTCCCTTCCTCTCCTCCTCCTCTCCTCCCTTCCTCCTCCATTCCTCCTCCCTCATCCCTTCCTCCTCTCCTCTCCTCCCTTCCTCCTCTCATCCCTTCCTCCTCTCCTCCTCCTCCCTTCCTCCTCCCCTCTCTTCCTCCTCTCCTCTCCTCCCTTCCTCCTCCCTTCCTCCTCTCCCCTCCCTCCTCCCCCCTCCCTCCCTTCCTCCTCTCCTCCCTTCCTCCTCTCATCTCCTCTCCTCCAGCAGCCCAGAGTTTCCAGCTGAACCCCAAGACACCATGCTGGAGGGAATGGGAGGAGTATGTTTCTCTGCACCGACATCTCATCCAAGGAAAAGATGGCAGATGACTGTTTTCAATGAGGGGGGTCCCAGTAAGTGGAGAATGAGGGGGTAAGTGGAGAATGAGGGGGTCCCAGTAAGTGGAGAATGAGGGGGTCCCAGTAAGTGGAGAATGAGGGGGTCCCAGTAAGTGGAGAATGAGGGGGTCCCAGTAAGTGGAGAATGAGGGGGTCCCAGTAAGTGGAGGAGTAAGTGGAGAATGAGGGGGTCCCAGTAAGTGGAGAATGAGTAAGTGGAGAATGAGGGGGTCCCAGTAAGTGGAGAATGAGGGGGTCCCAGTAAGTGGAGAATGAGGGGGTCCCAGTAAGTGGAGAATGAGGGGGTCCCAGTAAGTGGAGAATGAGGGGGGTCCCAGTAAGTGGAGAATGAGGGGGGTCCCAGTAAGTGGAAAAGTGGTGTAAAGCAGCTTCTGGGTCCAGATACAATATAAACAGACACACAGCAACAGACACACGGCAACAGACACACAGAGAGAGAGAGAGATATAGAGATAGAGAGGCAGAGAAAGACAGAAAGACAGAGACCCAGAGAGACAGAGACCCAGAGAGATAGAGAGACAGAGACCCAGAGAGAGACAGAGACACAGAGACCCAGAGCGATAGAGACCCAGAGAGAGACAGAGACACAGAGACACAGAGACCCAGAGAGACAGAGACCCAGAGAGACGGAGATCCAGAGAGACGGAGACCCAGAGAGACATAGACCCAGAGAGACAGAGACCCAGAGAGATAGAGAGACAGAGACCCAGAGAGAGACAGAGACCCAGAGACACAGAGACCCAGAGCGATAGAGACCCAGAGAGACAGAGAGACAGAGACCCAGAGAGAGACAGAGACACATAGACCCAGAGAGATAGAGACCCAGAGAGAGACAGCGACACAGATACACAGAGACCCAGAGAGACAGAGACCCAGAGAGACAGAGACCCAGAGAGACGGAGATCCAGAGAGACGGAGACCCAGAGAGACATAGACCCAGAGAGACAGAGACCCAGAGAGATGGAGACCCAGAGAGACAGAGAGACGGAGACCCAGAGAGATGGAGACCCAGAGAGATGGAGACCCGGAGAGACGGAGACCCGGAGAGACAGAGACACAGGGACCCAGAGACACAGAGACCCAGAGAGACAGAGACCCAGAAAGACGGAGACCCAGAGAGATGGAGACCCAGAGAGATGGAGACCCAGAGAGAGACGGAGACCCAGAGAGACAGAGACCCAGAGAGACAGAGATCCAGAGAGACAGAGACCCAGAGAGACGGAGACCCAGAGAGATGGAGACCCAGAGAGACGGAGACCCGGAGAGACAGAGACACAGGGACCCAGAGAGACAGAGACCCAGAGAGACAGAGACCCAGAGAGACGGAGACCCAGAGAGATGGAGACCCAGAGAAATGGAGACCCAGAGAGACGGAGACCCGGAGAGACAGAGACACAGGGACCCAGAGAGACAGAGACCCAGAGAGACGGAGACCCATAGAGACGGAGACCCAGAGAGACGGAGACCCAGAGAGAGGAGACCCAGAGAGAGACGGAGACCCAGAGAGACAGAGACCCAGAGAGACGGAGATCCAGAGAGACGGAGACCCAGAGAGACATAGACCCAGAGAGACGGAGACCCAGAGAGATGGAGACCCAGAGAGACGGATACCCGGAGAGACAGAGACACAGGGACCCAGAGAGACAGAGACCCAGAGAGACAGAGACCCAGAGAGACGGAGACCCAGAGAGATGGAGACCCAGAGAGATGGAGACCCAGAGAGAGACGGAGACCCAGAGAGATGGAGACCCAGAGAGATGGAGACCCAGAGAGATGGAGACCCAGAGAGATGGAGACCCAGAGAGATGGAGACCCAGAGAGACGGAGACCCGGAGAGACAGAGACACAGGGACCCAGAGAGACAGAGACCCAGAGAGACAGAGACCCAGAGAGACGGAGACCCAGAGAGATGGAGACCCAGAGAGATGGAGACCCAGAGAGACGGAGACCCAGAGAGACAGAGACACAGGGACCCCAGAGAGAGAGACAGAGACCCAGAGAGACAGAGACCCAGAGAGATGGAGACCCAGAGAGATGGAGACCCAGAGAGATGACGGAGACCCAGAGAGATGGAGACCCAGAGAGATGGAGACCCAGAGAGATGGAGACCCAGAGAGATGGAGACCCAGAGAGATGGAGACCCAGAGAGACGGAGACCCAGAGAGATGGAGACCCAGAGAGATGGAGACCCAGAGAGATGGAGACCCAGAGAGACAGAGACCCAGAGAGATGGAGACCCAGAGAGACGGAGACCCAGAGAGATGGAGACACAGAGAGACAGAGACCCAGAGAGACAGAGACCCAGAGAGACAGAGACCCAGAGAGACAGAGACCCAGAGAGACGGAGACACAGAGAGACGGAGACCCAGAGAGATGGAGACCCAGAGAGACAGAGACCCAGAGAGACGGAGACCCAGAGAGACGGAGACCCAGAGACCCAGAGAGACGGAGACCCAGAGAGACGGAGACCCAGAGAGATACCCAGAGAGACCCAGAGAGATGGAGACCCAGAGAGATGGAGACCCAGAGAGAGACGGAGACCCAGAGAGATGGAGACCCAGATAGATGGAGACCCAGAGAGATGGAGACACAGAGAGACGGAGACCCAGAGAGATGGAGACCCAGAGAGACAGAGACCCAGAGAGATGGAGACCCAGAGAGACAGAGACCCAGAGAGACAGAGACCCAGAGAGACGGAGACACAGAGAGACGGAGACCCAGAGAGATGGAGACCCAGAGAGACAGAGACCCAGAGAGATGGAGACCCAGAGAGACAGAGACCCAGAGAGACAGAGACCCAGAGAGACAGAGACCCAGAGAGACGGAGACACAGAGAGACGGAGACCCAGAGAGATGGAGACCCAGAGAGACAGAGACCCAGAGAGACAGAGACCCAGAGAGACGGAGACACAGAGAGACGGAGACCCAGAGAGATGGAGACCCAGAGAGACAGAGACCCAGAGAGACGGAGACCCAGAGAGACGGAGACCCAGAGACCCAGAGAGATGGAGACCCAGAGAGACGGAGACCCAGAGAGATGGAGACCCAGAGAGACGGAGACCCAGAGAGACGGAGACCCTGAGAGACAGAGACCCAGAGAGACGGAGACCCAGAGAGACGGAGACCCAGAGAGATGGAGACCCAGAGAGATGGAGACTGTTCCTACCTGTGACAGTCTTGGTCTTGACCGGGCTGCTGGCGTAGTCCGAGGCCTGATTGGATGGCTGCTTGGCGAATGGCATGCTCCCCACAGACACCTCGTCCTCCCTCCGCTTGGACATGGACACGGGAACCGGCACCGCAGCCTGCGATGACACCACACCCCCACCACGTCACACTCAGCAACCAAAGAGACTTGACTAGAACCAAGCTGAGATGCACTTATCATCAGTGTATTTATTGGAATGATTTCAGTGGTCGGGGCATAATGCCATAATGATGCGTCCAGTAACTGCTTGTTAGATCGAACTAAAAGCAACATTTATCCAGCCTGCTCCATCTGTCCTGACCATGTAGTCTGAGATAGACAGGGCTGCCTCTTAGAGAGATCTCCAGCCTGCTCCATCTGTCCTGACCATGTAGTCTGAGATAGACAGGGCTGCCTCTTAGAGAGATCTCCAGCCTGCTCCATCTGTCCTGACCATGTAGTCTGAGATAGACAGGGCTGCCTCTTAGAGAGATCTCCAGCCTGCTCCATCTGTCCTGACCATGTAGTCTGAGATAGACAGGGCTGCCTCTTAGAGAGATCTCCAGCCTGCTCCATCTGTCCTGACCATGTAGTCTGAGATAGACAGGGCTGCCTCTTAGAGAGATCTCCAGCCTGCTCCATCTGTCCTGATCATGTAGTCTGAGATAGACAGGGCTGCCTCTTAGAGAGATCTCCAGCCTGCTCCATCTGTCCTGATCATGTAGTCTGAGATAGACAGATAGACAGGGCTGCCTCTTAGAGAGATCTCCATCTGTCCTGACCATGTAGTCTGAGATAGACAGGGCTGCCTCTTAGAGATCTCCAGCCTGCTCCATCTGTCCTGATCATGTAGTCTGAGATAGACAGGGCTGCCTCTTAGAGAGATCTCCAGCCTGCTCCATCTGTCCTGACCATGTAGTCTGAGATAGACAGGGCTGCCTCTTAGAGAGATCTCCAGCCTGCTCCATCTGTCCTGACCATGTAGTCTGAGATAGACAGGGCTGCCTCTTAGAGAGATCTCCAGCCTGCTCCATCTGTCCTGACCATGTAGTCTGAGATAGACAGGGCTGCCTCTTAGAGAGATCTCCAGCCTGCTCCATCAGTCCTGACCATGTAGTCTGAGATAGACAGGGCTGCCTCTTAGAGAGATCTCCAGCCTGTCATCTGTCCTGACCATGTAGTCTGAGATAGACAGGGCTGCCTCTTAGATCTCCAGCCTGAGATCTCCAGCCTGCTCCCTGTCCTGACCATGTAGTCTGAGATAGACAGGGCTGCCTCTTAGAGATCTCCAGCCTGCTCCATCTGACCATGTAGTCTGAGATAGACAGGGCTGCCTCCAGTCTGACCATGTAGTCTGAGATAGACAGGGCTGCCTCTTAGAGAGATCTCCAGCCTGCTCCATCTGTCCTGACCATGTAGTCTGAGATAGACAGGGCTGCCTCTTAGAGAGATCTCCAGCCTGCTCCATCTGTCCTGACCTTCTTAGAGAGAGTACAAAACATTCAACTAACTACAATGCTTCCAGATTATTCAATTGTGTGACGCTGCACGGCCATTAAAACCCATTACATGAAGCTCCTGACCAACAGTTGTTGTGTTGATGTTGCTTCCAGAGGCAGTTTGGAACTCAGTAGTGAGTGAGTGAGGAGGAGAGGAGAGGAGAGGAGAGGAGAGGAGAGGAGAGGAGAGGAGAGGAGAGGGAGAGGAGAGGAGAGGAGAGGAGAGGAGAGGAGAGGAGAGGAGAGAGGAGAGGAGAGGAGAGGAGAGGAGGAGAAAGGAGAGGAGGGGAGAGGTGGAGAGAGGGGAGGGGAGAGGAGGAGAAATGAGAGGAGAGGTGGGGAGAGGGGAGGGGAGAGGAGGGGAGAGGTGGAGAGAGAAGAGGAGGAGAAAGGAGAGGAGAGGTGGAGAGAGGGGAGGGGAGAGGAGGTGAAAGGAGAGGAGAGGTGGAGAGAGGGGAGGGAAGGGAGAGAAGGGGGAGGGGAGGATATGAGAGAGCAATGCTGGGCTGGCTACAAGGCTGTAGGGAAAGAGGCTCCAACAGGGCCTTAGGCTCCAAGAGCAACACAGGGGATGAGGTGGGGGCTGAAGGCTCGGGGCTGAAGGCTCGGGGCCAGGGGTCGGTGATGGGTGAATGTTTGTGTAGAGCGGCCTCACACAGAGCTGGCAGACTGCAGCTCACGGCCGTTCTGCTCGGCCCTGGCCCTGTGTGTGTGTGGGGGGGGCTGGAAACAACACTGGCACCCGACAGCAGCAGCAGCTAGCTACAGTATGACATCTGGCAGGGGCCGCACACACACACACACACACACACACACACACACACACACACACACACACACACACACACACACACACACACACACACACACACACACACACACACACACACACACACACACACACACAACACAACACAACACAACACACGCATCCAGATCACTTGATGTGAAAACTCTCAAATATTTTTGACCTGATAATATTAATTAAGGAAGTGATATATTAAGGAAGTGATATATCCAGGTGGTGATATATCCAGGTGGTGATATATCCAGGTGGTGATATATCCAGGAGGTGATATATCCAGGTGGTGATATATCCAGGTGGTGATATATCCAGGTGGTGATATATCCAGGTGGTGATATATCCAGGAGGTGATATATCCAGGTGGTGATATATCCAGGTGGTGATATATCCAGGTGGTGATATATCCAGGTGGTGATATATCCAGGTGGTGGTGATATATCCAGGTGGTAATATATCCAGGTGGTGATATATCCAGGTGGTGATATATCCAGGTGGTGATATATCCAGGTGGTGATATATCCAGGTGGTGGTGATATATCCAGGTGGTATATATCCAGGTGGTGATATATCCAGGTGGTGATATATCCAGGTGGTGATATATCCAGGTGGTGATATATCCAGGTGGTGATATATCCAGGTGGTGATATATCCAGGTGGTGGTGATATATCCAGGTGGTGATATATCCAGGCGGTGGTGGTGATATATCCAGGTGGTGGTGATATATCCAGGTGGTGATATATCCAGGCGGTGGTGGTGATATATCCAGGTGGTGGTGGTGATATATCCAGGTGGTGATATATCCAGGTGGTGGTGGTGATATATCCAGGTGGTGATATATCCAGGTGGTGATATATCCAGGTGGTGATATATCCAGGTGGTGATATATCCAGGTGGTGATATATCCAGGTGGTGGTGATATATCCAGGTGGTGATATATCCAGGTGGTGATATATCCAGGTGGTGGTGGTGATATGGTGGTGATATATCCAGGTGGTGATATATCCAGGTGGTGATATATCCAGGTGGTGGTGGTGGTGATATATCCAGGTGGTGATATATCCAGGTGGTGATATATCCAGGTGGTGGTGGTGATATATCCAGGTGGTGATATATCCAGGTGGTGGTGATATATCCAGGTGGTGATATATCCAGGTGGTGGTGGTGATATATCCAGGTGGTGGTGGTGATATATCCAGGTGGTGATATATCCAGGTGGTGATATATCCAGGTGGTGATATATCCAGGTGGTGGTGGTGATATATCCAGGTGGTGATATATCCAGGTGGTGGTGGTGATATATCCAGGTGGTGGTGATATATCCAGGTGGTGGTGGTGATATATCCAGGTGGTGATATATCCAGGTGGTGGTGATATATCCAGGTGGTGATATATCCAGGTGGTGATATATCCAGGTGGTGGTGGTGATATATCCAGGTGGTGGTGGTGATATATCCAGGTGGTGATATATCCAGGTGGTGGTGGTGATATATCCAGGTGGTGATATATCCAGGTGGTGATATATCCAGGTGGTGATATATCCAGGTGTGGTGATATATCCAGGTGGTGGTGGTGATATATCCAGGTGGTGATATATCCAGGTGGTGATATATCCAGGTGGTGGTGGTGATATATCCAGGTGGTGGTGATATATCCAGGTGGTGATATATCCAGGTGGTGATATATCCAGGTGGTGGTGGTGATATATCCAGGTGGTGGTGGTGATATATCCAGGTGGTGATATATCCAGGTGGTGATATATCCAGGTGGTGGTGGTGATATATCCAGGTGGTGATATATCAGGCGGTGGTGGTGATATATCCAGGTGGTGGTGGTGATATATCCAGGTGGTGATATATCCAGGTGGTGATATATCCAGGTGGTGATATATCCAGGTGGTGATATATCCAGGTGGTGATATATCCAGGTGGTGGTGGTGATATATCCAGGTGGTGATATATCCAGGTGGTGATATATCCAGGTGGTGGTGGTGATATATCCAGGTGGTGATATATCCAGGTGGTGATATATCCAGGTGGTGATATATCCAGGTGGTGATATATCCAGGTGGTGGTGGTGATATATCCAGGTGGTGATATATCCAGGTGGTGATATATCCAGGTGGTGGTGGTGATATATCCAGGTAGTGGTGGTGATATATCCAGGTGGTGGTGATATATCCAGGTGGTGGTGGTGATATATCCAGGTGGTGGTGGTGGTGGTGATATATCCAGGTGGTGGTGGTGATATATCCAGGTGGTGGTGGTGATATATCCAGGTGGTGATATATCCAGGTGGTGGTGGTGATATATCCAGGTGGTGGTGATATATCCAGGTGGTGGTGGTGATATATCCAGGTGGTGATATATCCAGGTGGTGATATATCCAGGTGGTGGTGGTGATATATCCAGTGGTGGTGATATATCCAGGTGGTGGTGATATATCCAGGTGGTGGTGGTGATATATCCAGGTGGTGTGGTGGTGATATATCCAGGTGGTGGTGATATATCCAGGTGGTGGTGGTGATATATCCAGGTGGTGATATATCCAGGTGGTGGTGGTGATATATCCAGGTGGTGATATATCCAGGTGGTGGTGGTGATATATCCAGGTGGTGATATATCCAGGTGGTGGTGGTGATATATCCAGGTGGTGTATCCAGGTGGTGATATATCCAGGTGGTGGTGGTGATATATCCAGGTGGTGGTGATATATCCAGGTGGTGGTGGTGATATATCCAGGTGGTGATATATCCAGGTGGTGATATATCCAGGTGGTGGTGGTGATATATCCAGGTAGTGGTGGTGATATATCCAGGTGGTGGTGATATATCCAGGTGGTGGTGATATATCCAGGTGGTGATATATCCAGGTGGTGGTGGTGATATATCCAGGTGGTGGTGATATATCCAGGTGGTGGTGGTGATATATCCAGGTGGTGATATATCCAGGTGGTGATATATCCAGGTGGTGGTGGTGATATATCCAGTGGTGGTGATATATCCAGGTGGTGGTGATATATCCAGGTGGTGGTGGTGATATATCCAGGTGGTGATATATCCAGGTGGTGGTGATATATCCAGGTGGTGGTGATATATCCAGGTGGTGGTGGTGATATATCCAGGTGGTGATATATCCAGGTGGTGGTGGTGATATATCCAGGTGGTGGTGATATATCCAGGTGGTGGTGGTGATATATCCAGGTGGTGATATATCCAGGTGGTGGTGGTGATATATCCAGGTGGTGGTGATATATCCAGGTGGTGATATATCCAGGTGGTGGTGGTGATATATCCAGGTGGTGGTGATATATCCAGGTGGTGGTGGTGATATATCCAGGTGGTGATATATCCAGGTGGTGGTGGTGATATATCCAGGTGGTGGTGATATATCCAGGTGGTGGTGGTGATATATCCAGGTGGTGATATATCCAGGTGGTGGTGGTGATATATCCAGGTGGTGGTGGTG
Organism: Oncorhynchus tshawytscha; assembly: GCF_018296145.1. Taxonomy (NCBI): domain Eukaryota; kingdom Metazoa; phylum Chordata; class Actinopteri; order Salmoniformes; family Salmonidae; genus Oncorhynchus; species Oncorhynchus tshawytscha. Next base: position 446,655 of record NW_024609792.1, read on the forward strand.
ATATATCCAGGTGGTGATATATCCAGGTGGTGGTGGTGATATATCCAGGTGGTGGTGGTGATATATCCAGGTGGTGATATATCCAGGTGGTGGTGGTGATATATCCAGGTGGTGGTGGTGATATATCCAGGTGGTGATATATCCAGGTGGTGATATATCCAGGTGGTAATATATCCAGGTGGTGGTATATCCAGGTGGTGATATATCCAGGTGGTAATATATCCAGGTGGTGGTGGTGGTGATATATCCAGGCGGATATCACCACCTGGATATATCACCACCACCTGGATATATCACCACCTGAAAATATCACTTCCTTAATATATCACTTCCTTAATATATCACCTCCTGAATATGTCACCACCTAGATATATCACCACCACCTGAATATATCACCATCTGAATATATCACTTCCTTAATATATCACTTCCTTAATATATCACCTCCTGAATATGTCACCACCTAAATATATCACCATCTGAATATATCACTTCCTTAATATATCACTTCCTTAATATATCACCTCCTTAATATATCACCATCTGAATATATCACTTCCTTAATATATCACTTCCTTAATATATCACTTCCTTAATATATCACCATCTGACTATATCACTTCCTGAATATATCACTTCCTTAATATATCACTTCCTTAATATATAACTTCCTTAATATATCACCACCTGAATATATCACTTCCTTAATATATCACCTCCTGAATATATCACCTCCTGAATATATCACTTCCTGAATATATCACTTCCTGAATATATCACTTCCTGAATATATCACTTCCTTAATATATCACTTCCTTAATATATCACCTCCTTAATATATCACCACCTGAATATATCACTTCCTGTAATATATCACTTCCTTAATATATCACCACCTGAATATATCACTCCTTAATATATCACCTCCTTAATATATCACCACCTGAATATATCACTTCCTGAATATATCACTTCTTGAATATATCACTTCCTTAATATATCACCACCTGAATATATCACTTCCTTAATATATCACCTCCTGAATATATCACCTCCTGAATATATCACTTCCTGAATATATCACTTCCTGAATATATCACTTCCTGAATATATCACTTCCTTAATATATCACTTCCTTAATATATCACCTCCTTAATATATCACCACCTGAATATATCACTTCCTTAATATATCACCACCTGAATATATCACTTCCTTAATATATCACCTCCTGAATATATCACCTCCTTAATATATCACCACCTGAATATATCACCTCCTTAATATATCACCACCTGAATATATCACCTCCTTAATATATCACCTTAATATATCACTTCCTGAATATATCACCACCTGAATATATTATTATTATATTTCTCAGGCTTTCCTGAGGAAGCACATCGTGTCAGCTACTTTCTGCTTTACACAAAGAGGTCCTCAACCCCCCTGTCTGCAACGCTCCAGTATTCTAGAAGGCTCCAGTATTCTAGAAGGCTCCAGTATTCTAGAACGTTCCAGGGAACATTCCTATCCGTCGCTCTCCCTCCTGACCCCAAACACTAAGCCTTGTCCTTCTCCTCTGTCCTTCAGCTGAAGGCCTCAGCTAATCCTGCACACCCAGCCTTCACACTCTAACCCTGACAGCCAGGAGTGTGTGTGTGTGTGTGTGTGTGTGTGTGTGTGTGTGTGTGTGTGTGTGTGTGTGTGTGTGTCAGCTAGGTTAGATGAGGAACAGGTCTCCTTCACCCTGGCACTGAGTCAATCACTAACATGTGCTTCCTTCTCTCTCCCCTGTGGGAGGGACGGACCAGACGAGTTCACTGAACAAATACATGTTTCCCAAAGATACATTTAGATCAATGTCCTCTATAAGGATGAACCTGTATAATGTCCAACCAGCCTCTCTGTCTGTCCTCTATAAGGCTGAACCTGTGTAATGTCCAACCAGCCTCTCTGTCTGTCCTCTATAAGGCTGAACCTGTATAATGTCCATCCAGCCTCTCTGTCTGTCCTCTATAAGGCTGAACCTGTATAATGTCCAACCAGCCTCTCTGTCTGTCCTCTATAAGGCTGAACCTGTGTAATGTCCAACCAGCCTCTCTGTCTGTCCTCTATAAGGCTGAACCTGTATAATGTCCAACCAGCCTCTCTGTCTGTCCTCTATAAGGCTGAACCTGTATAATGTCCAACCAGCCTCTCTGTCTGTCCTCTATAAGGCTGAACCTGTGTAATGTCCAACCAGCCTCTCTGTCTGTCCTCTATAAGGCTGAACCTGTATAATGTCCAACCAGCCTCTCTGTCTGTCCTCTGTAGATTGTCTGTCCTGTGTAAATAGCTCATGGTACAGAATGTCCAACGGGGTGTGTGTGCGTGCGTGTGTGTGTGTGTGTGTGTGTGTGTGTGTGTGTGTGTGTGTGTGTGTTCTACCTGTTGCCGGCTGCTCCTCTTCTGAGGCTGGTGGAGGATCCATGTACTGAAGACTGGATCCAGGTTCACAGCAATGCCCTGGACGCTGACCAGGAATACAGCACCTACAGACAACACATACAGAACAGCAGGTTACCCACAATGCCCTGGACGCTGACCAGGAACACAGCACCACCTACAGACAACACATACAGAACAGCAGGTTACCCACAATGCCCTGGACGCTGACCAGGAATACAGCACCACCTACAGACAACACATACAGAACAGCAGGTTACCCACAACGCCCTGGACGCTGACCAGGAATACAGCACCTACTGACAACACATACAGAACAGCAGGTTACCCACAATGCCCTGGACGCTGACCAGGAATACAGCACCTACAGACAACACATACAGAACAGCAGGTTACCCACAATGCCCTGGACGCTGACCAGGAATACAGCACCTACAGACAACACATACAGAACAGCAGGTTACCCACAATGCCCTGGACGCTGACCAGGAACACAGCCCTAGTAAGGTTGTAAATCAGGTAACCATGGTCCTACTGCCAGGTAGTAACCATGGTCCTACTGCCAGGTAGTAACCATGTTCCTACTGCCAGGTAGTAACCATGTTCCTACTGCCAGGTGGTAACCATGTTCCTACTGCCAGGTGGTAACCATGTTCCTACTGCCAGGTGGTAACCATGTTCCTACTGCCAGGTGGTAACCATGTTCCTACTGCCAGGTAGTAACCATGTTCCTACTGACAGGTGGTAACCATGTTCCTACTGCCAGGTGGTAACCATGTTCCTACTGCCAGGTGGTAACCATGTTCAGCCTCTGAGGACACAGTGTATATCTCATCTAGTCCCAGGTAGGAACCATGTTCCTATGTTCAGCCTCTGAGGACACAGTGTATATCTCATCTAGTCCCAGATAGTAACCATGTTCAGCCTTAAAGGACACAGTGAATATATCATCTAGTCCCAGGTAGTAACCATGTTCAGCCTTTGAGGACACAGTGAATATCTCATCTAGTCCCAGGTCGTAACCATGTTCAGCCTCTGAGGACACAGTGAATATCTCATCTAGTCCCAGGTCGTAACCATGTTCCTATGTTCAGCCTTTGAGGACACAGTGTATATCTCATCTAGTCCCAGGTGGTAACCATGTTCAGCCATTGAGGACACAGTGTATATCTCATCTAGTCCCAGGTAGTAACCATGTTCAGCCTCTGAGGACACAGTGTATATCTCATCTAGTCCCAGGTCGTAACCATGTTCCTATGTTCAGCCTCTGAGGACACAGTGTATATCTCATCTAGTCCCAGGTAGGAACCATGTTCAGCCTTTGAGGACACAGTGTATATCTCATCTAGTCCCAGGTAGTAACCATGTTCAGCCTTTGAGGACACAGTGTATATCTCATCTAGTCCCAGGTAGTAACCATGTTCAGCCTCTGAGGACACAGTGTATATCTCATCTAGTCCCAGGTAGTAACCATGTTCCTATGTTCAGCCTCTGAGGACACAGTGAATATCTCATCTAGTCCCAGGTCGTAACCATGTTCAGCCTCTGAGGACACAGTGAATATCTCATCTAGTCCCAGGTAGTAACCATGTTCAGCCTCTGAGGACACAGTGTATATCTCATCTAGTCCCAGGTAGTAACCATGTTCAGCCACTGAGGACACAGTGTATATCTCATCTAGTCCCAGGTAGTAACCATGGTTCAGCCATTGAGGACACAGTGAATATCTCATCTAGTCCCAGGTCAGTGTATATCTAACCATGTTCCTATGTTCAGCCTCTGAGGACACAGTGTATATCTCATCTAGTCCCAGGTAGTAACCATGTTCAGCCTTTGAGGACACAGTGAATATCTCATCTAGTCCCAGGTCATAACCATGTTCCTATGTTCAGCCTCTGAGGACACAGTGAATATCTCATCTAGTCCCAGGTAGTAACCATGTTCAGCCTTTGAGGACACAGTGAATATCTCATCTAGTCCCAGGTCAGTAACCATGTTCCTATGTTCAGCCTCTGAGGACACAGTGAATATCTCATCTAGTCCCAGGTCAGTAACCATGTTCCTATGTTCAGCCTCTGAGGACACAGTGAATATCTCATCTAGTCCCAGGTAATAACCATGTTCAGCCTTTGAGGACACAGTGTATATCTCATCTAGTCCCAGGTAGTAACCATGTTCAGCCTCTGAGGACACAGTGTATATCTCATCTAGTCCCAGGTAGTAACCATGTTCAGCCATGTTCAGCCTGAGGACAGGTAGTAACCATGTTCAGCCTCTGAGGACACAGTGAATATCTCATCTAGTCCCAGGTAGTAACCATGTTCCTATGTTCAGCCTCTGAGGACACAGTGAATATCTCATCTAGTCCCAGGTAGTAACCATGTTCAGCCTCTGAGGACACAGTGAATATCTCATCTAGTCCCAGGACACAGTGTATATCTCAACCATGTTCAGCCTCTGAGGACACAGTGTATATCTCATCTAGTCCCAGGTCCCAGGTAGTAACCATGTTCAGCCTCTGAGGACACAGTGTATATCTCATCTAGTCCCAGGTAGTAACCATGTTCCTATGTTCAGCCTCTGAGGACACAGTGAATATCTCATCTAGTCCCAGGTCGTAACCATGTTCAGCCTCTGAGGACACAGTGAATATCTCATCTAGTCCCAGGTAGCCATGTGTTCAAAGTGTGTCCCACAAAGCCAACAATAACATTTCCTCTTGATAAATCTCTATGAAACTCAAGACATTCAGGAGGTTTAGTTTATTCTTAACTAATAATCTTTAGCAACAATATGTGGCTGAGGTAATGCCAGGGGATGGTATTGATAATGACTAGCATGCCGTGGGGATTAGGGAGAGGGCTCTGGCGTACCGTGGAATGTCTCGGAACAACGATGAAGAGAACGCCGCGGAACATCTGATGAGCCTGGGGAGTTCAGAGGGGCTTTGGCGCTGTCCGGTTATTTCTGTTTCAGCCCTAAGCGGGGGAGGGGGTGTATCAGACTGAGGGTGGGGGTAATGGTGTATCAGACTGAGGGTGGGGGTAATGGTGTATCAGACTGAGGGTAGGGGGGTAACGGTGTATCAGACTGGGGGTGGGGGTAATGGTGTATCAGACTGAGGGTGGGGGGTAACGGTGTATCAGACTGAGGGGTGGGGGTAATGGTGTATCAGACTGGGGTGGGGGTAATGGTGTATCAGACTGAGGGTGGGGGGGTAATGGTGTATCAGACTGAGGGTGGGGGGTAATGGTGTATCAGACTGAGGGTGGGGGTAACGGTGTATCAGACTGAGGGTGGGGGGGGTAATGGTGTATCAGACTGAGGGTGGGGGGTAATGGTGTATCAGACTGAGGGTGGGGGTAACGGTGTATCAGACTGAGGGTGGGGGTAACGGTGTATCAGACTGAGGGTGGAGGGGGTAACGGTGTATCAGACTGAGGGTGGGGGGGTAATGGTGTATCAGACTGAGGGTGGGGGGTAACGGTGTATCAGACTGAGGGTGGGGGGTAACGGTGTATCAGAATGAGGGTGGGGGGTAATAGTGTATCAGACTGGGGGTGGGGGGGGTAATGGTGTATCAGACTGAGGGTGGGGGGTAATGGTGTATCAGACTGAGGGTGGGGGGTAACGGTGTATCAGACTGAGGGTGGGGGGGGTAACGGTGTATCAGACTGAGGGTGGGGGTAATGGTGTATCAGACTGAGGGTGGGGGTAATGGTGTATCAGACTGAGGGTGGGGGTAACGGTGTATCAGACTGAGGGTGGGGGTAACGGTGTATCAGACTGAGGGTGGAGGGGGTAACGGTGTATCAGACTGAGGGTGGAGGGGGTAACGGTGTATCAGACTGAGGGTGGGGGTAATGGTGTATCAGACTGAGGGTGGGGGGTTAACGGTGTATCAGACTGAGGGGGGGGGGGTAACGGTGTATCAGACTGAGGGTGGGGGGTAATGGTGTATCAGACTGAGGGTGGGGGGTAACGGTGTATCAGACTGAGGGTGGGGGGTAATGGTGTATCAGACTGAGGGGGGGGTAACGGTGTATCAGACTGAGGGTGGGACTGCTCTATGTTAATGTTGAGTAACTCTAGGGGAACTGGTTGAATAACAGAGTCCATAGATAACAGCCATGAGTTCCTGAACCCCGTTTACTATGAGGAGACAGAGAAGATGAGGCCACACTCTCACTGTCCCTTCCCTCTCACTCCCTCCCTCTCACTCTCTCTCCCTCCCTCCCTATCTCTGTTTCTCTCCCTCCCTCTCTCCCTCTCCCTCTCCCTCCCTCTGTTTCTCTCCCTCCCTCCCTCCCTCTGTTTCTCTCCCTCCCTGTTTCTCTCCATCCCTCTCTCTCTCCCTCTCTCTCTCTCTCCCTCTGTTTCTCTCCCTCTGTTTCCCTCCCTCCCTCTGTTTCCCTCCCTCCCTCTGTTTCTCTCCCTCCCTCCCTCTGTTTCTCTCCCTCCCTCCCTCTGTTTCTCTCCCTCCCTCCCTCTGTTTCTCTCCCTCCCTCTGTTTCTCTTCATCCCTCTCTCTCCCTCTCGCTCCCTCCCTCCCTCTGTTTCTCTCTCTCCCTCCCTCCCTCCCTCTCTCCCTCTGTTTCTCTCCCTCCCTCTCTCCCTCTCTATCTCTCTCTCTCCCTCTCTCTCTCCCTCCCTCCCTCCATCCCTCTCTCCCTCACAGAGGACCCATAACCTCATGCCTGTGGGTTGATCTCCTAGCCTGCTGTAGACCACACTGTGGCAGGGTAATAGGGCTTGGCTGTGTGGGCTGCTGGATGGGGTCCCGCAACTTTAAGTGACTTCTCTGCACCAGAGCAGGGCTGTATATATACAATATGTGTCCCAAATGGCACCCTATTCCCTATATAGTGCACTACTATAGACCAGAACCCAATGGCACACTATTCCCTATAGAGTGCACTACTATAGACCGGAGCCCTATTCCCTATATAGAGCACTACTTTAGACCAGGGCCCTATTCCCTTAGAGCACTAGACCAGAGCCCTATTCCCTATATAGTGACTACTTTAGACCAGAGCCCTATTAGAGCACTACTTTAGACCAGGGCCCTATTCCCTATATAGTACACAACTATAGACCAGAACCCAATGGCACCCTATTCCCTATAGAGTGCACTACTTTAGACCAGAGCCCTATTCCCTATATAGAGCACTACTTTAGACCAGAGCCCTATTCCCTATATAGAGCACTACTTTAGACCAGGGCCCTATTCCCTATATAGTGCACTACTATAGACCAGAACCCAATGGCACCCTATTCCCTATATAGTACACTACTTTAGATCAGGGCACATTGGTAAAAGGGTGTAATTTATATAAAAACTCCTCCATGTTCTGTAGTACAGTGAATATGCATTAGATGGATAAACCCTGGTCCTGGAGACCAGAGGTGCATCCTACCGGTTTCACAAAGCTAGCCAGCTTCATTACAGGGCAGGCCTCATCCGTACTACGACTAGCTAGCCAGCTCCATTACAGGTCAGGCCTCATCCGTACTACAAAGGTGGATAGCTAGCCAGCTTCATTACAGGTCAGGCCTCATCCGTACTACGACGGTGGATAGCTAGCCAGCTTCATTACAGGTCAGGCCTCATCTGTACTACGACGGTGGATAGCTAGCCAGCTTCATTACAGGTCAGGCCTCATCCGTACTACGACGGTGGATAGCTAGCCAGCTTCATTACAGGTCAGGCCTCATCCGTACTACGACGGTGGATAGCTAGCCAGCTTCATTACAGGTCAGGCCTCAGACGTACTACGACGGTGGATAGCTAGCCAGCTTCATTACAGGTCAGGCCTCATCCGTACTACGACGGTGGATAGCTAGCCAGCTTCATTACAGGTCAGGCCTCATCCGTACTACGACTAGCTAGCCAGCTCCATTACAGGTCAGGCCTCATCCGTACTACGACAGTGGATAGCTAGCCAGCTTCATTACAGGTCAGGCCTCATCCGTACTACGACGGTGAATAGCTAGCCAGCTTCATTACAGGTCAGGCCTCATCCGTACTACGACGGTGGATAGCTAGCCAGCTTCATTACAGGTCAGGCCTCATCTGTACTACGACGGTGGATAGCTAGCCAGCTGCATTACAGGTCAGGCCTCATCCGTACTACGACGGTGAATAGCCAGCTTCATTACAGGTCAGGCCTCATCCGTACTACGACGGTGAATAGCTAGCCAGCTTCATTACAGGGCAGGCCGCATCCGTACTACGAAGGTGGATAGCTAGCCAGCTTCATTACAGGGCAGGCCTCATCCGTACTACGAAGGTGAATAGCTAGCCAGCTTCATTACAGGGCAGGCCTCATCCGTACTACGACGGTGAATAGCTAGCCAGCTTCATTACAGGTCAGGCCTCATCCGTACGACGACGGTGGATAGCTAGCCAGCTTCATTACAGGTCAGGCCTCATCCGTACTATGACGGTGGATAGCTAGCCAGCTTCATTACAGGTCAGGCCTCATCCGTACTACGACGGTGGATAGCTAGCCAGCTTCATTACAGGTCAGGCCTCATCCGTACTACGACTAGCTAGCCAGCTCCATTACAGGTCAGGCCTCATCCGTACTACGACGGTGGATAGCTAGCCAGCTTCATTACAGGTCAGGCCTCATCCGTACTACGACGGTGAATAGCTAGCCAGCTTCATTACAGGTCAGGCCTCATCCGTACTACGACGGTGGATAGCTAGCCAGCTTCATTACAGGTCAGGCCTCATCCGTACTACGACGGTGGATAGCTAGCCAGCTGCATTACAGGTCAGGCCTAATCCGTACTACGACGGTGAATAGCCAGCTTCATTACAGGTCAGGCCTCATCCGTACTACGACGGTGAATAGCTAGCCAGCTTCATTACAGGGCAGGCCTCATCCGTACTACGAAGGTGGATAGCTAGCCAGCTTCATTACAGGGCAGGCCTCATCCGTACTACGACGGTGAATAGCTAGCCAGCTTCATTACAGGTCAGGCCTCATCCGTACTACGACGGTGGATAGCTAGCCAGCTTCATTACAGGTCAGGCCTCATCCGTACTACGACGGTGGATAGCTAGCCAGCTTCATTACAGGTCAGGCCTCATCCGTACTACGACGGTGGATAGCTAGCCAGCTGCATTACAGGTCAGGCCTCATCCGTACTACGACGGTGAATAGCCAGCTTCATTACAGGTCAGGCCTCATCCGTACTACGAAGGTGAATAGCTAGCCAGCTTCATTACAGGTCAGGCCTCATCCGTACTACGACGGTGGATAGCTAGCCAGCTTCATTACAGGGCAGGCCTCATCCGTACTACGACGGTGGATAGCTAGCCAGCTTCATTACAGGTCAGGCCTCATCCGTACTACGACGGTGAACAGCGCTCGCCCGCCGGCCTGCCGCTAACTCTAGCAGGCTTCTAACGTGAATGAACGTGGCTTCATGTTGAACGTGGGTCCTGGACTCCTGGCCTGCCTGCCCTGCCCTGCCCTGCCCTGCCCTGCCCTGCCCTGCCCTGCCTGCCCTGCCCTGCCCTGCCTGCCCTGCCCTGCCTGTCTGGCTTGTTAGGGGAGCAGGGTTAAGAACCCTAAGAGGAGGACGGGGTCAATCAGCCAGTACAGCAGTTGTAGAGGGAGAAGTCCAGGAGGTTAGGACCCATCCAGAGGTCCAGGACCCATCCAGAGGTCCAGGGGGTTAGGACCCATCCAGAGGTCCAGGGGATTAGGACCCATCCAGAGGTCCAGGGGATTAGGACCCATCCAGAGGTCCAGGGGATTAGGACCCATCCAGAGGACCCATCCAGAGGACCCATCCAGGTCCAGGGGGGGTTAGGACCCATCCAGAGGTCCAGGGGATTAGGACCCATCCAGAGGTCCAGGGGATTAGGGATTAGGACCCATCCAGAGGTCCAGGGATTAGGACCCATCCAGAGGTCCAGGGGATTAGGACCCATCCAGAGGTCCAGGACCCATCCAGAGGTCCAGGGATTAGGACCCATCCAGAGGTCCAGGGGATTAGGACCCATCCAGAGGTCCAGGACCCATCCAGAGGTCCAGGGGATTAGGACCCATCCAGAGGTCCAGGGGATTAGGACCCATCCAGAGGTCCAGGACCCATCCAGAGGTCCAGGGGGTTAGGACCCATCCAGAGGTCCAGGGGATTAGGACCCATCCAGAGGTCCAGGGGATTAGGACCCATCCAGGAGTCAAACTAATCCATTTCAGAATCTCCTCATTGTTGGACCTGACTGAGACCTACATTGGTTCATGGCAGCAAGTCCCCTCACCTCCACTACGCTCCCCTACTCTCTCCCCTTCTCCCCTCCCTCTCTCTCTCTTCCCCTTTCCTCCCTCTCCCCTACTCTCCTCTCCCCTACTCTCTCCCCTTCTCCCTCCCTCTCTCTCTCTCTCTTCCCCTTTCCTCCCTCTCCCCTACTCTCCTCTCCTCACTCTTTTCCTTTCCTCTCCTCTTCTCCCCCCTCTCTCTCTCTTCCCCTTTCCTCCCTCTCTCCTCGTCTCCCCTACTCTCTCCGCTCTCTCTTCCCCTCCCTCTCCTCTCCGCTCCTCTCCCCTCTCCTCTCCCCTCTCCTCCCCTCCCTTACTCTCCTCTCCCCATTCTCTCCCCTCCCCTCCTCCCCTCTCCGCTCCCCTCCCTCTCCTCTCCCCATTCTCTCCCCTCCCCTCCTCCCCTCTCCGCTCCCCTCCCTCTCCTCTCCGCTCCCCTACTCTCCCCTCCCCATCCTCTCCTCTCTGCTCCCCTCCTCCCTGCCCTCTCCTCTCCGCTCCGCTCCCGCTCCCCTCCCCCCCGCCCTCTCCTCTCTGCTCCGCTCCCCTACTCTCTCCCCTCCCTTACTCTCCCCTCCCCCATCCTCTCCTCTCTGATCCCCTCCTCCCCTCCCTCTCCGCTCCCCTACTCTCTCCCCTCCCCCATCCTCTCCTCTCTGCTCCCCTCCTCCCCTCTCCGCTCCCCCCTCTCCTCTCCCTACTCTTCCCCCTCCCTCCCCCTACTCTCCTCTCCCCATCCCAGGTCTATAAATAAATAAGCTCTGTGTCAGCTATATGACTCCTGACAGGTTTGGTTTAATTTCCAAGCCGAGTAGCAAAACAAAACACGAGGCCAGCTTTAGCCTAGCGTGGGCTACAGTACCGACTCTCTTAATGACTTTTCCGATGAGCTCATGACTAGAAGGTATCTTGGAGCCGTTGGGCTGCTATGTGCTGCCTGCGCTGCTCAACAGGTGTTCTGGAACGCTACAGGCCTGGCTGGTTAGCTGACCGCCTGGATGTTCCTTTGGCTGTTAGCGCAACTGTTGACACCGGTGTTATGCCTGGTTCTGGGGGTCGCAGGGGGGGCTCTGGGTCGTGGTGAGAGGGGTGGACCGGCAGGGCTGTCACACCACGACACGCCGAGATGCAGTCAGGTGGTGGGGTAATGGTGCGGGAACCAACCACGTCACGAGGGTAACACAACCAGGGCTCGGGAAGGACCTGGGCACGTTTGACTGGAAATAGACCAGACCTCTCTCTCTCACCCTGCTCTCTCTCTCTCTCACCCTGCTGTCTCTCTGTCTCTCTCACCCTGCTCTCTCTCTCACCCTGCTCTCTCTCTCACCCTGCTCTCTCTCTCTCACCCTGCTGTCTCTCTCTCACCCTGCTCTCTCTCTCTCTCACCCTGCTCTCTCTCTCACCCTGCTCTCTATCTCACCCTGCTCTCTCTCTCACCCTGCTGTCTCTCTCTCTCTCACCCTGCTCTCTATCTCACCCTGCTCTCTCTCACCCTCTCTCTCTCACCCTGCTCTCTCATCTCACCCTCTCTCTCACCCTGCTCTCCCTCTCTCTCACCCTGCTCTCCCTCTCTCTCACCCTGCTCTCTCTCTCACCCTGCTCCTCTCTCTCACCCTGCTCTCTCTCTCACCCTGCTGTCTCTCTCTCACCCTGCTGTCTCTCTCTCTCTCACCCTGCTCTCTCTCTCACCCTGCTCTCTCTCTCACCCTGCTCTCCATCTCACTCTCTCTCTCTCTCACCCTGCTCTCTCTCTCTCACCCTGCTCTCCCTCTCTCACCCTGCTCTCCATCTCACCCTGCTGTCTCTCTCTCACCCTGCTCTCCTCTCTCTCACCCTGCTCTCCCTCTCTCTCTCTCTCTCTCTCACCCTCTCTCTCTCTCTCACCCTGCTCTCTCATCTCACCCTGCTCTCTCTCTCACCCTGCTCTCTCTCTCTCTCTCACCCTGCTCTCTCTCACCCTGCTCTCCATCTCACCCTGCTCTCTCTCACCCTGCTCTCATCATCTCACCCTGCTCTCCTCTCTCTCACCCTGCTCTCTCTCACTCACCCTGCTGTCTCTCTCACCCTGCTCTCTCTCTCACCCTGCTCTCCATCTCACCCTGCTCTCTCATCTCACCCTGCTCTCCCATCTCACCCTGCTCTCATCTCTCTCACCCTGCTCTCTCTCTCTCTCTCACCCTCTCTCTGTTCTCTCTCTCTCTCTCTCTCTCTCTCTCACCCTGCTCTCTCTCACTCACCCTGCTGTCTCTCTCTCACCCTGCTCTCTCTCTCACCCTGCTCTATCTCTCACCCTGCTCTCTCTCTCACCCTGCTCTATCTCTCACCCTGCTCTCTATCTCACCCTGCTCTCTCTCTCACCCTGCTCTATCATCTCACCCTGCTCTCCTCTCTCACCCTGCTCTCTCTCTCTCACCCTGCTCTCTCTCTCACCCTGCTCTCTCATCTCACCCTGCTCTCCATCTCACCCTGCTCTCTCATCTCACCCTGCTCTGCTCTCACCCTGCTCTCTCTCTCACCCTGCTCTCCATCTCACCCTGCTCTCTCATCTCACCCTGCTCTCCATCTCACCCTGCTCTCCATCTCACCCTGCTCTCTCCATCTCACCCTGCTCTCCATCTCTCTCCCTGCTCTCTCACCCTCTCATCTCCCTGCTCTCTCTCTCACCCTGCTCTCCATCTCACCCTGCTCTCCATCTCACCCTGCTCTCCATCTCACCCTGCTCTCCATCTCACCCTGCTCTCTCTCTCTATCTCACCCTGCTCTCTCTCTCTCTATCTCTGCTCTCCCTCTCTCTCTCTCTCCATCTCACCCTGCTCTCTCTCTCTCATCTCACCCTGCTGTCTCTCACTATCTCACCCTGCTCTCTATCTCACCCTCTCTCTCTCATCTCACCCTGCTCTCTCATCTCACCCTGCTCTCTCTCTCTCACCCTGCTCTCTCTCTCCACTCACCCTGCTGTCTCTCATCTCACCCTGCTGTCTCTCACTCCATCTCACCCTGCTCTCTATCTCACCCTGCTCTCTATCTCACCCTGCTCTCATCTCACCCCTCTATCTCTCTCTCTCGCTCACCCTGCTCTCTCTCTCTCTCACTCACCCTGCTGTCTCTCTCTCACCCCCCTCACCCTCTCTCTCTCTCTCTCTCTCACCCTCTATCTCACCCTGCTCTCCATCTCACCCTGCTCTCCATCTCACCCTGCTCTCTCTCTCACCCTGCTCTCCATCTCACCCTGCTCTCCATCTCACCCTGCTCTCTCTCTCACCCTGCTCTCCATCTCACCCTGCTCTCTCTCTCACCCTGCTGTCTCTCTCTCACCCCCTCTCTCTCTCTCACCCTGCTCTCTCTCTCTCACCCTGCTCTCTCTCTCACCCTGCTCTCTCTCTCACCCTGCTCTCTCTCTCACCCTGCTCTCTCTCTCACCCTGCTCTCTCTCTCTCACCCTGCTCTCTCTCTCACCCTGCTCTCTCTCTCACCCTGCTCTCTCTCCCTCACCCTGCTGTCTCTCTCTCACCCTGCTCTCTCTCTCTCACCCTGCTCTATCTCACCCTCTCTCTCTCCTGCTGCTCTCTCTCTCACCCTGCTCTCTCTCTCTATCTCACCCTGCTCTCTCTCTCTCTCACCCTGCTCTCTCTCTCTCACCCTGCTGTCTCTCTCTCTCTCTCACCCTCTCTCTCTATCTCACCCTGCTCTCCATCTCACCCTGCTCTCTCTCACCCTGCTCTCCATCTCACCCTGCTCTCCATCTCACCCTGCTCTCCATCTCACCCTGCTCTCTCTCTCACCCTGCTCTCTATCTCTCTCACCCTGCTCTCTATCTCTCTCACCCTGCTCTCTCTCTCTCACCCTGCTCTCTATCTCTCTCTCACCCTGCTCTCTCTCACCCTGCTCTCTCTCTCTCACCCTGCTCTCTCTCTCTCACCCTGCTCTCTCTCTCTCTCTCTCACCCTCTCTCTCTCACCCTGCTCTCTCTCTCACCCTGCTCTGCTCTCTCTCACCCTGCTCTCTCTCTCTCTCACCCTGCTCTCTCTCTCACCCTGCTCTCCATCTCACCCTGCTCTCTCTCTCACCCTGCTCTCTCTCTCTCACCCCTGCTCTCTCTCTCACCCTGCTCTCCATCTCACCCTGCTCTCTCTCTCACCCTGCTGTCTCTCTCTCACCCTGCTCTCTCTCTCACCCTGCTCTCTCTCTCTCACCCTGCTCTCTCTCTCTCACCCTGCTCTCTCTCTCTCACCCTGCTCTCTCTCTCTCACCCTGCTGTCTCTCTCTCACCCTGCTGTCTCTCTCTCACCCTGCTCTCTCTCTCTCACCCTGCTCTCTCTCTCTCACCCTGCTCTCTCTCTCTCACCCTGCTGTCTCTCTCTCACCCTGCTCTCTCTCTCACCCTGCTGTCTCTCTCTCACCCTGCTCTCTCTCTCTCTCACCCTGCTCTCTCTCTCTCTTCACCCTGCTCTCTCTCTCTCACCCTGCTCTCTCTCTCACCCTGCTCTCTCTCTCACCCTGCTCTCTCTCTCACTCTCTCTCTCTCTCTCTCTCACCCTGCTCTCTCTCATTCAACAGCTGGAGGTGAACATTACTGATACATTTTACTTTACACCTTTCAACAGGCTAACAGCTTCACAGCTTCACCTCGTAAAGCAGTGACTGCAGGCCTCCCGAGTGGCGCAGCGGTCAAAGACCCGGGTTCGATCCCAGGCTGTCACCCATGAGGTGGCGCACAGTTGGGCCCAGAGCCCCCCGGGTTGGGGGGAGGGGATTGTCTGGCATGATGGACTACTACAGCCAGGCAGTATGTCAGTCACCATGATGGACTACAGCCAGGCAGTCTGTTACAGTCACCATGATGGACTACAGCCAGGCAGTATGTTACAGTCACCATGATGGACTACAGCCAGGCAGTCTGTTAGTCACCATGATGGACTACAGCCAGGCAGTATGTTACAGTCACCATGATGGACTACAGCCAGGCAGTCTGTTACAGTCACCATGATGGACTACAGCCAGGCAGTATGTTACAGTCACCATGATGGACTACAGCCAGGCAGTCTGTTACAGTCACCATGATGGACTACAGCCAGGCAGTCTGTTACAGTCACCATGATGGACTACAGCCAGGCAGTCTGTTACAGTCACCATGATGGACTACAGCCAGGCAGTATGTTAGTCACCATGATGGACTACAGCCAGGCAGTATGTTACAGTCACCATGATGGACTACAGCCAGGCAGTCTATTACAGTCACCATGATGGACTACAGCCAGGCAGTATGTTACAGTCACCATGATGGACTACAGCCAGGCAGTATGTTACAGTCACCATGATGGACTACAGCCAGGCAGTATGTTAGTCACCATGATGGACTACAGCCAGGCAGTCTGTTACAGTCACCATGATGGACTACAGCCAGGCAGTATGTTACAGTCACCATGATGGACTACAGCCAGGCAGTATGTTACAGTCACCATGATGGACTACAGCCAGGCAGTATGTTACAGTCACCATGATGGACTACAGCCAGGCAGTCTGTTACAGTCACCATGATGGACTACAGCCAGGCAGTATGTTACAGTCACCATGATGGACTACAGCCAGGCAGTATGTTACAGTCACCATGATGGACTACAGCCAGGCAGTATGTTACAGTCACCATGATGGACTACAGCCAGGCAGTATGTTACAGTCACCATGATGGACTACAGCCAGGCAGTATGTTACAGTCACCATGATGGACTACAGCCAGGCAGTCTGTTACAGTCACCATGATGGACTACAGCCAGGCAGTATGTTACAGTCACCATGATGGACTACAGCCAGGCAGTCTGTTACAGTCACCATGGTGGACTACAGCCAGGCAGTATGTTAGTCACCATGATGGACTACAGCCAGGCAGTATGTTACAGTCACCATGATGGACTACAGCCAGGCAGTATGTTACAGTCACCATGATGGACTACAGCCAGGCAGTATGTTACAGTCACCATGATGGACTACAGCCAGGCAGTATGTTACAGTCACCATGATGGACTACAGCCAGGCAGTATGTTAGTCACCATGATGGACAAAATTCAAAATCCATTTGCGAGCATCGTCTCCCCGACCTGTCTTGTAGCATGACTCACTTGCTATGAACCATGGGTACTGGAAGGTTTAGCTAGCTAGTTAATAACGGGAAGTGACTGGCTCAGGTTTAGCTAGCTAGTTAATAACGGGGAAGTGACTGGCTCAGGTTTAGCTAGCTAGTTAATAACGGGAAGTGACTGGCTCAGGTTTAGCTAGCTAGTTAATAACAGGGAAGTGACTGGCTCAGGTTTAGCTAGCTCGTTAATAATGGACAAGTGACTGGCTCAGGTTTAGCTAGCTAGTTAATAATGGACAAGTGACTGGCTCAGGTTTAGCTAGCTAGTTAATAATGGACAAGTGACTGGCTCAGGTTTAGCTAGCTAGTTAATAATGGACAAGTGACTGGCTCAGGTTTAGCTAGCTAGTTAATAATGGGGAAGTGACTGGCTCAGTTTAGCTAGCTAGTTAATAATGGACAAGTGACTGGCTCAGGTTTAGCTAGCTAGTTAATGAAGGGGAAGTGACTGGCTCAGTTTAGCTAGCTAGTTAATAATGGACAAGTGACTGGCTCAGGTTTAGCTAGCTAGTTAATGAAGGGGAAGTTACTGGCTCAGGTTTAGCTAGCTAGTTAATGAAGGGGAAGTGACTGGCTCAGGTTTAGCTAGCTAGTTAATGAAGGGGAAGTGACTGGCCCAGGTTTAGCTAGCTAGTTAATAACGGGGAAGTGACTGGCTCAGGTTTAGCTAGCTAGTTAATAATGGGGAAGTGACTGGCTCAGGTTTAGCTAGCTAGTTAATAATGGGGAAGTGACTGGCTCAGGTTTAGCTAGCTAGTTAATAATGGGGAAGTGACTGGCCCAGGTTTAGCTAGCTAGTTAATAATGGGGAAGTGACTGGCTCAGGTTTAGCTAGCTAGTTAATAATGGACAAGTGACTGGCTCAGGTTTAGCTAGCTAGTTAATAATGGACAATGACTGGCTCAGGTTTAGCTAGCTAGTTAATGAAGGGGAAGTGACTGGCTCAGGTTTAGCTAGCTAGTTAATAATGGACAAGTGACTGGCTCAGGTTTAGCTAGCTAGTTAATGAAGGGGAAGTGACTGGCTCAGGTTTAGCTAGCTAGTTAATGAAGGGGAAGTGACTGGCCCAGGTTTAGCTAGCTAGTTAATAATGGGGAAGTGACTGGCTCAGGTTTAGTAGCTAGTTAATCAATGGGGAAGTGACTGGCTCAGGTTTAGCTAGCTAGTTAATAACGGGGAAGTGACTGGCCCAGGTTTAGCTAGCTAGTTAATAATGGGGAAGTGACTGGCTTAGGTTTAGCTAGCTAGTTAATAATGGACAAGTGACTGGCTCAGGTTTAGCTAGCTAGTTAATAATGGACAAGTGACTGGCTCAGGTTTAGCTAGCTAGTCAATAATGGACAAGTGACTGGCTCAGGTTTAGATAGCTAGTTAATAATGGACAAGTGACTGGCTCAGGTTTAGCTAGCTAGTTTATAATGGGGAGGTGACTGGCTCAGGTTTAGCTAGCTAGTTAATAATGGACAAGTGACTGGCTCAGGTTTAG